>NC_136065.1:42932053-43155624 GCF_964261635.1 Lissotriton helveticus
GAGAAGCCAGTTGTACAAAGTCAGGCGTGGTATCTCAAAGCCACTGTCATTGAAACTGACCTACCCAGTGCATCTGTCGTATCTAAGTCACACAATATGGTGAATTTTGGGGCATCTCTCCCATCTTTGACCTCCCGGGCCTCCTCCGGGAACTGTAGCAACACTTGCGCAACAGTCTCCCAAAGGGAATGGGAGAAATGGCCCAATAAGCATGCGGTTTTCACCGACCGCAATGCCAGGCTGGAGGAAGAAAACAACTACTTCCCAAATGCATCCAACCTCTTGGAGTCCCTATGCAGAGGGACAGAAGGGAACGCACCCTGGGACGTAGAGGCCTGCACCACCAAACTTTCAGTGGTGGGTTAATTTAGGGTTGCCTAGAGCTGGGCGATGGCAGCGTGCAGTTGTCCTATACACAGGAGCCCCTGTGCCAGGGTGGGACCACATGCCTAGAAGGACGTCCGTAAGTGCTTCATTAAAGGGCAAAAGGGGTTCGGCAGTGGAAGCCCGCTGGTTAAAGCACCTCGGTCATGAGATTAGTCCTGACCTGCACTGAAGGCAACTCTAGTTCAAGGACCTCAGCTGCCCTCCTTACCACCATGGCATAGGATGACCCTCCTCATTTAGCCACTATTGGTAGAAGCAGCATGCCAGTATCTGGGGAGGTGTCCAGTCCACTGGCTCCCCAAGTTACCCATACCAGTTCCAATTCTCTTCAGAGACTTCCTTGTGTTCCAGAGGATCCACTGACCCCTCCCATTCCTCTCCAGAGCCTAGCACATCCTCAAAGAGCTCAGGTGACAAGTTAGAACCTCTGCCTTCAATCGGCGCCGGAATCGGCGTCGAGCAATGTTGTTCCGGGTCCATGTCATGAGGGAAGAGGATGGGGCTGGTGCCTCCGATGGGCACCGAGGCACCGTCTACGTGTCCGACACTAGGGAAGGTTGCGATGGCACAACTGGTATTGACCCGGATCCGATATTGGATTCCTGAGTCCCACCAGTGCCACGGCTGGAGCAGACAGTGTCAAACCTGATTGGGCCCCTTCAGACTCCGCAGGGCCTGAAGGCTCACCAGCAGGGTCATTCCGCTCAAATACGGGGTGCATGGCCTCGTAAAATTTGATTTGAGTCGGACCTGGACCTCTGCGGAGTCTCACTGGATGGTTTTGAATGCCGGGCCACGAGGAGCCTCTTCACTCCCTCCCTCAAGGACTTAGGAGCCATGGCCCGGCAGTTCGAGCACAACTCCGAGTCGTGACAGCCCTCTAGACAAATCTTTCGAATTCGACAGAAGTCAAGAAAAAACCTGCCAAAAAGCGGCAGAGGGGTTGCTCTTTCCAGATCGGCGCTTAACTGGCACGGAAGACAAATAATAGACGTCCGCGTGCCTGGATGGCACCTATATAGGCACTGTGACGTCTTAACCAACACTACCGATGCGAACTACGTCACGCAGAGCCGAATGGAGCCAAAGTATGTCAGGAGCTCCACGTCCTGTCTGGTATGTCGGCACCCTCAAAGGTCCCTGCTTGCTCACGTTTCAGTCCACTAAGTTATTTGTTATTTTCCTTTTTCTTGCCACTGCCAATGTTTGCTTTTTTTATTGTATTTGTTGGTGCCAGTGCTTGTTTTGCAATGGTTGTTGCTTTTGGGTGCTAGCAACAGTTCCACATTATTGGACATGTGCACCTGGCATGCTTATGGGGGTGGCTAAGGCACCTGGCATGCTAATGGGCATGTCTAGCCATGTGTGTTTAACTGCCACTGAACTGGCTATAAAAGTCCAAGCCTTGCACCAGTCAGTACTTAGCTTAATCTCCTGGTTCCCACTTCAACTGGAGACTGTTTCTGTCACTACTTCAGGATTTTCTCCTTCACCATTGGACAGAAGTACTCACCGGTCCGGAATTGCAGAAAGCATCAGACAGCTAAGTGCAGCGCGCTTTAAGGCTGCGTGTGAAGTGAAAGTTTGTGTGACTTTGACATTTTCCGTTGGTATCGGAAGGCTCGTCCTTGCATATTTGCCATGTAAATTGGCCATCTGGGATGTGGCACATGTGACTTTTGATTCAAGACTATGGCATTTACATATTTGTTTTGCGCTTAGTGCTCTGAGTCATTTTATGTTTAACTCATTTCATATTTGTTTCAGCTCAGCGCTTGGGATCATTTTATGTTAGAAATCATTACCGACTTCTGAGAGTTTTCGACTATTGTGAACTTGATACCGTGCCTTGCGCATAGAAGCATCCTGTTTCCACTCTGCTCATCATATTGTATGGACACTGGCTTATGTAGCCCTTTGGGCCTGTTCCTAGATGAGAATATTTGTTTATGGGTGTTTTGAGCAAATGAAACAACGTGCATAGGTGCCATTGGTTTACCAAGCTGTAGATAACACACAATCATAGCCAGTGACTCTTTTTTTGGCTGCATTGTTCTTAGAGAACAATTATTTAGATTGTAAATGTAAATCTAGTACTTGAAAAGTGCACAGCTCCTCAGAGGCATCCCACCGCTGGGGGCCATCGGGAAGATTAAGCGAGCTATTCCCAGAGTCACATGGTGCTGGGCTGACCTTCTACCGGTGCCGAACTGTGATCCCCAGCGTCATTCGCCCTGGCTGCTGCACCACACCTCTTCACCTGTATACTCCTGGAACCTACAGACGAGGGCTAAGAGAGTATCTCAGCTTCTCTTGAGAACCAGGTGATTAACATAACTCGCTTACTATGAATGTTCTGTGATGATTGCGTCTGGGTGGCCAGAAGTGTCTCTGTACTCATCTGTTGCATTTCTTATTTTATAGAGAAATGCAAGTCCTCAAAAAAGGGACCCTACAATGCAAACAGATGCCCTCAAGGCTGCACTAGGCTGTGTGGAGTAGCAGTGTTCTCTCTCTTTTTCTTGTCCCATTACCATTCCCTTTTAGGATACCTGCCGGGACTCCTGTAGTGAGTTCAGTAGTGCCAAGAGGTGTTCTAGGAGGAGAGAGGACAGTTCATCACTCCTGCAGACAATCTGAACTTCAGGTGAGTGGCTGCACCACAGTCGTTCACCTGACCCCTTGCGCAAGGGTTATTGCTCAGCAAAACTTTCCGGATCCAGCCGGATGCCTGGGAAATTCAAAGGTAAGGAATCTGCAGCTAGAATTCTCTATCAGATACCAGTAATACTTACAGGTTGATAGTTCTAAAGAGACCAAATGATCTAGCAATCTCTGCATCTGCTATAATGGCTTACAGTGCATTGTTTATCTTGTTGCCAGACATCTTGATCCTGAAAAAGGTATGCCCACAATTTCCAATTGCACTTTAGGGTTAAAAGTAGCATTTTTAGCCAACTATGCGGTCTTCAACCTGAGTCATTACAGATTTAACAAAAGCCACACACCAAAGCTTTCATTGCCACATTGGATGGCTGAGCTGAGGACTTTCCTCTTCTCCTAAGATTGCGTTACCTTCACTTTTATCCTCCTCCTGTACCTTCTTCTCAACGTACAGGGCTATGCAGTTTGAAGTAACACCTTGCCGCCACAAATGCATCTTAACAGCATTTGCTGTTGACACAATTAACACAATTTGCCGGTGTCCAAGTTGAGTTGCTTTAAACAGGGTAGCTGTACAAAGGAGTTGCAGGATTCCATAATCTACATTGTGCCGCCACTGAGACAAAACAGTTGCCTTATAAATTTTGCAATGCATGAAAGATTTACTGACACGTCACTGAATTTTTTATCATTAGCAAGCCTCCCAAATGGGACTTTTCTTGAAATTGAACAGAACATAAGATTTCTCCAAGCAGGAAGACTAAAATGATGCGACACCTTCTCATTTAGAGCATGGATCTTTCCAATGGCGGTCGGGAGAATCCCTGGGTAAGAGGTCTAGGTTTGCGTCATCCGGGGATAACAAATTGTTCCCACCCGGTGTCCTTCTTAGGCATGTTTTCACAAAGGCCAGCAGAATCAGCCATGTTATCATTATGATCGTTGTGCCCCTCGGCTAAAGAAACCTTCCTTAGCTCATACCGATGTGCACAACTTTCGCCTGATTTCACTCCTTCTTTTCTTAGCTAAGGTGTTCAATAAACTGTTATTTAAACAACTAGAAGTCTTAGTTTGGACCAACAACTTGTTTCGCCCTCCAAAAGCAGGCTTTACAGCCAACCATTGTACTGAGTCAGTGCTGCTAAGCACCCTTGCTGATCTAAGGTATAGTGTGGACAATGGAGATGAGGAAGCCTTAGTCCTATTTGGGTTTTGCCAGAGGATCTGCTTGTTCATTTTCATTTTGCCAGAGGAACTGCTGGCACTGCCTCTGCAGGCAAGGGTTGTTACCAGCTAAGAATGTAGAGGAATTGTACGCTTCGGCTGTGGGTGAAAGAAAAGCGGGCTCTTTTGGAGCAGGTAAAGTCACTTATGACAGATGAGGAGCAGGCCTCACAGGAGGGGCCAGAGGGGGCAAGAAATGGTTAGGCACAAATAGGCTATCCGAGATTCTGTATCACAACGTGTCCAAGAAGATGAAGGTGGCTTACGACAAACTGATGCATACTGGCACCCAATAAAGTTCTAAATAAATACAGCTATGAAAGCAGTTTCCAGTCCTGACACTAGGTTGTACTAGGTTTCAGTCCTGACCAATAAGTTAATATTTGGAACAAACCTGTGAACTAAGTGTAAAAACTGGTTGGTATTGATAAGGTTTGGAGAGGTTGGTATCCTCTTCTTCCACCGAGCCCCTTGGCACAAAGTGTATGGCCAACTTGTGTCAACCAACTCCCTCAGGATGCCCGTGGCCATAGTTACAGTGCACGTCAATTGGGGCTGGAGTCAGAGCTTTAACAACACTTCTGCATAATCACCAAATTCTTTGTCCTCTATGAGAAAAGGTAATCTAGGATCCATGCTTGGAGGTTCAGGTGTATAATGGTTAGGCAGAATGATTGACAGCAAAGGAATAGTTGCTGAACTTGTACTGTGAAACAGAGCAGAAAATGTTGACATTGACATTCTTGTGGTTGTCCAAAGAGTCATTGTCAACGAACTGATGATGATTAGATTCTTAAAGAGCTTGCCATTGACCAAGCAATCCTCACAACTTTACAATGAAGGGACCACTGACTAGCAGGTCTGGGGGGGGGGGAGTAGGCGACCAAGTGCTCGGCCGAGTGAGCAGGTCTACCTTACCTGAATGAATCACTCTCTTTGAAGTATTTTTCGGCGGACCCCTCGTCGTCGTATTTGGGGAAGAGGGAGCTGTTTGTGCTTTTGTGCTCTGATGCTGGGGCATTTGCTGTGCCCCTCAAGTGCTGGGTTTGGCAGCGTGCGCAGAGCCTGGCGTGTTCCAGCACTGTACCTGTCAGCTTCTCCTCGCAGCACCGGTTTACTTCGTGTACCTTGTCCTTGGAGGTATCCTGGCAGCAGTATGGCCCCAAAGACTACCGCTAAGACCGCGGCTGGGAGAGCTCGATCAGCCGCTACTGCCGCCGCCGCTCGAGCGAAAAGCCAAGTGGAATCGATGGAAGGCATCAAAGCATCGCAGCCAGCGCGAGGGAGAGACGCCATTGGAGATGGTGTCTCAGGCAGCAGTCGGGCTGTCACCACGACGGTGACTGGGAAACCTAAACAGACCGTAACTGCACTTTTCAAAAGCGTGTCAGCTAAGAATAAAATATTGGCAGATACTGGGGAAGGCAAGCCAGTACATTTAAGTCTTTTACAAGCTTCTGATGGTGAAATAACAGCAGGGGACACATCAATCCTTCCGGATTTTTCTCAAAAAGATGGAGCCCTCTTCATGAGTGGGGGGGGGGGCACGCAGGTGCCTTCAGTGGAGCAAGCTCACTCCGTGCAACAAGGGGCCACCGCAGAAAACTCAGTGCTGGCTACCTTGGAGAACAAGGACATAACAAGAGACTCTCAGTCTGTGTTCAGTCTCCTGGCGAGTGGACTTATGGGAACTGTAGTCCAGCTAGCAGAGAACTATCCAACTGCGGCACATTCTCTTCCAGTTGTCAACACCCCGGGACATAAGACTATTGCTATGGGGGATTCCGATGGTATTGTTGAAGAGGGTGAATCTTCCAAGGACCCTGAGGGGGGTCATTTCTTTCCCTATCAGAACATACTGGGTCATCTGTGGATGAAGAGGACGATTTTGATAGGGATTGGACTGATGATGGCAGCGACGCTGGAGATTGGAGGCTAAATGAGGTTCTGTGTAACAAGGTTTCACCCCGCAGTCCTTGTACAGTTCTCAAAGCAAACAACGTAAAAACTCAGGGTGCATTGAATAAGACCCCCGCCGTATCTGGCTCATTATCTTGGGCCAGCCCGCTCTCTGGGCAATCTGGCTCTAAAGATAGTGCTTTAGCAAAGGTCATAATATACCATTTAATGGCGCATTGTGAGGAGTCTCGTCAGGAGAACGCTCGTACACAGGGGGCCTATCGTACGGTTCAAAACTCTATCCACAGAGTGGACAAAACCTGCACGGACATAGCAGCCAGAATTGGTGAGGCCGAGGAGAGGATCTCTAACTTAGAGGATGCCCTAGCAACACAGAAGGCCGCAACAGATATGATTGGTGCACAGAAGGACGACATCCTATGGAAGCTGACTGACCTAGAAAATAGGGCTAGGGGAAACAATCTTAGGATTTTAGGGGTCCCGGAAGGACAGGAAGGAGGATCATCAGGGGATAAACCTCGAGTAATTTTGATATGCCTCAATAATTTTGTGGCGAGAGAGAAGATTTATGATTTAGCTTGGCCTGATAAAAAAAGAGTTGGAAAAAATTGCGAGTTTTTTGTTCGGCCAGAATTTTGTCCAGCAACGGTTGAGCGGCGGTGGCAGCTCCGCAAGCTGATTTCTCTATTTCAGTCAAAGGGGGCCCAAGCCTTTTTACTCATTCCGTCCAAACTGAAAATTATTTATCAGGGCCAGACTAGATTCTTTCTCTCAGAAATCCAGGCTAAAGAGTTTCTGGGTACTATATAACTAAGTAGGCTTTATGCCCTCTTTTTGCCCTTCTATATGCCTCTTCCATGTTTCTCCACTTATGTTTGATTGCTATTTCTCGGGGCGTCCCACTAGCTGTTGTGAGTTGATTGCAGGGGGATACCCCTAATTTTTTTGGGGGGGTTTTAAGTATTTTATGAGAGCAATCGTCTCTATATTTTTTTTTGTCATAGCTACTGGGGGGAGGAGGTGAGGGAGTTCAGGTGAGAACGGGCCACCGGCTCATCCCATCACAAGTACCTAGGTCCTGCTGCCAGCCAAGTGGGCTGTAGGGGGTGGGTGGGTAAGCAGGTGGGGTGGTGTTGGTGCAAGGGGTGGGTTTTAGGGAGAGGCTTATGTCTATTTTGTTTTTGTACATTTGTGGTCATTGTGACTTGAAATCTGATCAATACTGCTATAAATCAATCTATATGGCTAAAAAAATTGAAAATGCACGGCCAGGTTTAAACTTTTTTTGTTGTGTTAATGGGGCGGGGTTAGCTTACTTTAAGTTCATGGAACATTTGTGGACTTAATGATCCTAAAAAACGAGCATTATTTTCTAAAATTGTTCATATTATGCATTAGACACAATTAGACATATTGTGTATACAGAAGACTCACATAACTTGGGGAAGCCGCGAGTGTCTGAAATTGCCGGGATATGACCTAATTGCTTGCTCTAAACAGACCGCTATGATATGGGGTGTTGCTATTTTATTAAAGCGTGGAGTTGGTGTCTGTATTAAGGTACAAGAGGACAGGATGGGTAGATGGGTCATTGCGGAAATATTAGTAGACAATAGACCACTAACAATATGCATGATTTACGGACCAAATTTAGATGACCCTGAATTATTTACATACTTAAATATAGAGTTAGCTGCCTGGTCATCTCCTTTGTTTATCTGTGGGGATATGAATATCAACTTGCCCAGCAATTTTAGTCTGGCAGGCGATTCTGGCTATACTGTTAGAAAACCTAGAGTATTTAAGGCTTTACAGACCCTAGTACAAGAACACGGTGTAACCGACTTATGGCATTTGCATAATAAAGCTGATGACGGGTACACATATTGCTTTGCCCCTCACAATAAAATGGCCTGGTTGGATTATTTTTTTATCTCGGACCGGGTGGCCGAAACAACTTTTATTTATTCTCCTCCTAGAATAACAGAGTTAGAACTAACTTCTAAAATCAAGAATCGGACCAATATAGAAGAGGGTCAGCAAAAGGGCGCTATATTAAAGTCTAAACTCTTGGAGTCTTTTGGACAGGACTTGGCTATCAAGTATCTCCAATACCGCACAATGATGTTCGAATATGGAGAGAACTGACGTAGGGTATTGGCCAAGAGGCTCCAAAAGAGAAATTTGCAGGGCCGTATTATCAAAATTCAGGACAAAGTTGGGAGGGTTCAGGACACTCAGAAGGGGGTGGCTGATGTCTTTCAGAAGTTTTACTCAGTACTTTATACTGAGGACAGCAGGAGCAGACAGTGGGAGCTTGAGATTGAGGATTTTCTATCAGAGCTGGGTACCTCTAAGATTTCCCATGAGCAGAGCGAATAGTTATCTGCCCCTATTTCATGGGAGGAGGTTTAACTAGCAGTAAAGGCCTTAGCCAATGGCAAGGCCTCTGGACCTGATGCTCTGCCCTTGGAATTGTATAAGACCTTTCTTGAGGAGGTCCGTGTAGATCTTTTAACAGTACTTAGGGCAGCACAGAAAGGCATTGTCCCTGGTTCATGGCGCCAGACTACAATTGTTCTGTTTAAAAAGAAAGAAAAGCCCAAGCTGAGTCCACCATCCTTTTGACCAATCTCCCTCATAAATAGCGACAGTAAAATATATTCCAAAATACTAGCAACTAGGCTGATAGAGGTGATTGTTCCATTGGTATCCCAGCATCAACATGTGTTTATCCTGGGTAGGGGATCATGTTCGGGGTGTCATCGCCCTTTTGGACTGGGCCCAGGTCACGACTTCTCCCCTCGGGTTGATCCTGTTGGATGCCGAGAAGGCGTTCGACAGGGTCTCCTGGGGGTTCTTGTGGGCCATGCTCCAGTGGAAGGGTTTCAGCAATGAGTTCATCCAGGCAATCCGGGCATTATACATCTCCCCAGTAGCTGTGTATTTCTGATCAGGAGTTAGGCTATTTTAAAATTAGCAGAGGCACAAGGCAAGGGTGTCCCTGCTCACCCTTGCTCTTTGCCCTTTATATCGATCCGTTTCTGAACAAAATAGAAGGGCATGCGGGCATCTTGCCTATAAAGGTTCAAGGCACAGATTACCACGCATTGGCTTACGCGGACGACATTGTGCTTTTAACATCAGATGTCCATTCTGCATTTTCTGTCCTTAAGGCATCTGCTGAACCATTCGGATCAGTATCGGGGTATAAGCTAAACGTGAAAAAAAAACAGGTAGTACAAACACCTAATATGCCGGATTCTGATGCCCCAGTGGTTAGTGAAGCAATTTATCTGGGAGTAAAAATTGTGGCTGCAGTAGAATCTATTCCGGGTTTGAATATCCTTCCGGTGGTTGAGGCCGTAAACACTAAGCTAGAACGGCTGGATCATTTACATCTTTCTCTCTATGGCCGCTGCAGTGTTCTCAAAATGTTGGTGCTCCCAAAGTTTTTGTACCTTTTCCATACAATCCTTTTTATCCCTAATGTCAACATCCATACTCCATTTAAAGCTGCTAGGCTCCTACCCGGTATCTTCCAGGACCAGACTACTTTCAGATGGCAGGCACTTGGTATTCATGTTATTGGGGATCTAATTGAGGCCGGGCAAATACTCTCCTATTTGTCTTTGATGGATAAGTTTAAGCTGAATACGCATGACTTCTTTAAATATCTACAGCTTAGGAGTTTTATTTTCAAACACCTTACTGTATCTCCTTCAATGTTAGATAAACTAGCGATCTATGAGTTGGTTAAAAAAAAAAGACTAGACTAGGGACAGTGTACCAACATTTATTGACTAGCTTCGCGGATGACCTCGAGGCGCAAAACCTTAAGTGGGACGCCAAACTCGGCAAGACTGGGGTTGATCTGTGACCTGCATTGGAGCTAGCTAGAGAGGTCTTGGTTTCCGGTAGTCTCCAAACCCAAAGCTACATGGCTGCGTTTGACCTATATTATACGCCTGCAAAAATAGCGAAATCTGGTTGCAGAAAGGGGCGTCATTGTGCAGGTTGTATGCAGCTGATTCTATCCACATGTTTTATTCTTGCCCAAATCTGCGTGACTTCCTGTCCGATGTTGAGCGATTTATCAATCTTACGCTCAATATTCCGTGTTCACTGTCCTCAGAAATGGTGATATTGGGCATTGAAGGCTCAGCCGCGGCTAGGAATCCGTGGCACCTCTCTGCTTTTTTGTTTATAGCCATGTCTATGATACGGCTCTGCATCACCTCACAATGGCTTAGCCCTGAAGCACCTACAGGTATCAACTGGAGAGTTAGGTTGCTAGCCATCTACAATTTGGAGTTCTCAGTATTTACACTAAAGTGTTTGCGTAGGCGGAAGTTAGCCTAAAGATCTGGGTACCAGTGGAGCGATGGTTAAAATAACCTTTGTGACTACTGTATATAAGGTGTGTATTTTTAATATGTTATGGATTCATGAACTATTTCGCTTGTTATTCTGAGTTTTTTTTATCATTGTTGTTTTACTGCCTGCCACACTGCTAAGGTTGCTGCATATTTTCTTTTGTAGCCTGCTGTTTATGAAATTTGATGTGTATATATATATCTTTATCGTCACGACTGCACTCTTCTGATTTGTGCAAAAAAATGAAATAAAAAAAGTTTTTAAAAAAAAGAAAGGCCCACTGACTAGGTCAAACCGAGACTGTTTGGAGGCAGATGCTGAGGATTTGGAGGTCATCGACGGATGATGCTTGGCTTTGGTCATCGACGGGGGTCATCGTTGGCGCAGCTGAGGATGCCGCAGATGCAGATGAAGCTGTGAAAGGCGCAGCTGTCGAAATAGAGACTATAAAGCTGGTAATTTTGGCTTTTCCAGGTACTTGCCAACAGAACCAGAGGTCTGCACTTTACAGGCTGGTGCCAAGGGTTTTAAGGTAGTGATCAGAATAGTCTCAGAAGGTAAGGTTCAATTCCAGCTGGACAGAAGGTGATGGAGGGACACTTTAAATAGATCTACTGCAGAAAAAAGCAGCTTGCAAGGCTCAAATACGTTTACCATCCCTGCAGTTCTATGCTAAATGGCTAGATTTATGAAGACGAGAAATACATTTTTAAGGATCTTCGATGTCGGTGTTCCTGGATTGACATGAAATAAGATCTTGAAGATGGGTTATCCATCAGTAGTTCTCAGGGCTCAGTCACACCGGTGCAAAAGGGGGAATTCTAGAGAAAGGCTAACCACAGGTTGAAATAAAAATAGCAAGATTTCAGAAGAAGGAGCAGAACAGAAAATAGGACTGGTAGTGTCTCAGTGGATCTGAGGCTCTCGCCACCACACTAGCCACAGTTTGGACCATACGATGAGATGAACTGACTTATTTGAGTGAATATATACACACACACATACACACTACTTGGTAAGCGTTGTCTAATGAGGGGTCCCACACAACAGGTAATATTCAATCCTGAGAGTCTATCAACTGCTGGGGAATTTTTCAATACTGCACAAGTTAAGATTTGCGAAACACATGTGAAATATATGTAATAAGCTCTTTGAGGGTCCAACGCAATACTTCCACGTGGTCAGCTTGATCCACTCACCCGCTCCACCAGCTGGGCTTGGCCCTGCAGCAGCATGGCCATGACAGCTTACTGCAGCAGGTACACTGATCTGGGGTAAAGCATGCGGCGACCAAAGGAGTGCGCCACCACATAGCTGGAAAGATAGATATAGGAATTAAAAATGAAAGCAGCCTGTCCAACCCCTTTCACTTAACCATCAAATCACCCCTGGAGCCACCTTCCAATGTGGTGACTGCCGGGGAGGGGGCACTAACCTCAGTAGCTGGCACAGAGGTTTCTGAATTTTGTGAAGGATGCCATCTGCTGCCCCTCTAGGACGGGGCTCTGACTTCAACAACGGTACCCCTCCTCCAACCGTAGGAGCCCCATCATGCTCCTTGTTGCAAAGGATGGGGAGCAATGAGCAGGGTAGGCAAAAGGCGGGAGCGAATAGTTGACAGAGAAAAAAAGTGGTAATTTCAAATGGGACAATAGAGGGGAGGTAAGGAGGATGGAGATATACTTGGGAATGTATGATAAAGAAATAAGACAAGGGGAAAGAGGAAAAGGAGAAAAAACAAGAAAAAGAAATATAAAATGATAAAACGGGAGATCCTCATGAATTACAAGAGAAAGAGACATACATAAAAAGGAGGAATCAAAATAAAATTGTACTGAAAGATAACTGCCTAGGGTTGAGCAGTTGAATATAACTGAAGTCCCAGCAACTCCCAGTAAAGCTGCAGGGAGAGAGCGGCCTTTGGGTGTCAGAGGTCGAAAAACAGGGGACGCCTCAGGTCAACAGAAAAACATATTGGAAAATTGAGATATGTTGGTTTAGGTGCTGTAATAGCAGGGACTCAAGGTAAATTGTCAAAGGTGTCTGTGACTCTTCCTAAAAGGAAAGGTGCAGCAGACACTAGTAAAGGTACAGCTATGAGTACAAAGGGTGCTGAGGACAGGACTGAATGAGTCATGCAGGTAACAGGACTAGAACTACAGGTGACAACCAGAGGAACCCACAATGCACAACAACGACCACTCCAATAGGTGAAATCCGGCACATCCAATCTCCTGCTGCAGCATGCCTTCTCCTTAATGTGGAGAAGAAGGTACTACTGAAGGTTACATGCGGGATCAGGGGACAGAGGAGCTGGAGGAGACACTGAAGGATGAACAAAGAGGAACCAGCAGCACAAGCTGCAACAGGATGTGCTCCTCATCACCCACCGGAAGTCCACCCGCCACTTCTTAAACTCAGAATTATATTTGGCTAACTTCTTCTGCAAGAAAGCAAAATTCGAAAGAAACGTCAATGAACAAAGAGCATAAGGCGCGACTCAAGCACCACCGTCACCTGGAAGGAGTCAAATGGCAAACAGTGTCTTTTTCACATAGAAATGTTTGCAGAGTTGCCAATGAACCTCACAAGGTATGAAGCCTATAATGGCAAATGTATATCATTAGGTGTGGCCTTGTATGATAAGAGTGCCCTGTGCTCACATGTGTTCCACATGCCCCAAGGTGAAATCCTGCCAATGAACCGACCATCAGTCAAGTGAATACAAATGAATGCCCCCTGCTGCCAATGCAGACCTAGAGAATATGTGTGACATCAATAAATACTGTCTAACAGTCCTAACAAAGCTACTTTGAGTATAACTGTGCAGAGTGCTTCTTACATGACCCTACAAGGGCCACCTCTCAAAGAAGGTTCAATCCAAAGCAGGACATTGTACTGAGTTTCCTTTTAAGCACATTTTACATGCAGAAGGGGCTGGGGCCGGCTTGAAGAATGTACCTTATTTTGTGGGCTATTGTCCTTCTTTGTCTCTTCTAATATTCGAATGAACTGAATATACTGAGGGTTTGTCCAGCGACCCAACCCTGCAATGGAAATAAGAAACTGCTTTTCAAAAGGGCTGCAAGACACGCAAATGCATAGGTAAATGACAGCATTCGAGCGGGTGAAACACCTTAATAGGCACGAGGGCCGGTCTGGCCGCACCGGGGGTCGGTCATTTCCTCAGGAGGCTGGAAGGGTGGGGGGCGGTTTTGTTAGCAGGGGCCAGTTCTGTAGCAGTGCAGCAGTTTTAAAATCACTGCAAAGATCCTTGTATATCCAGCAGTTTTCAGACAACAATAAAAGTGTCAAGATGACTCTGGTGATTAATGTACCTTCAGGAGAGGAATCAGAGTTTTGTCTAGTGGCAGCTTTAATTAATCTAAAGTAGCGCAGAGGGTTAATATGCCTGCTGCAAAGAACATGCACCATGCATATCAAAGAACAGTATTTTATGTGCATAGGTCAGTTGGTTACTGCTCTTGTCACAGAGATTCTTTTCTGACTGTGCTGCTCATAAGATACCATCGTAATCTAGCACAGTGAGCCATGACCTGCCATGAAAGAGCTTCATGCAAACTGCACAGTACAGCTTAGAAAGTTATTTTTTTCACAGTCTTCCATTATACTAATGTTGTTAAAAAAGGTTTGTTTGGGTAGAAATATATTCTTATGATTAAAGTCAATCCTAACTACGGTGTTATGTTCTGAATCCCAAGCTTGTGCCATCCAGGCCCAGCACTCTTAAAACCTGCCTCCCAGTATGGATGACGTGTGAATCATACAGCGTGTAGGCCCCTGTGCCTTATGTGACATTACATTTCCTATATTCTGATTTACACATCTATGATTGGCCCTGTTGGAGGGTGATAGTGAGGGAACCATTGAAGAGCCCCGTCAACGCACTGGGGGCTGGTCTGAGACTCTTCCCCAGGGCTGCTCTGGGTCCCCAGTCCGGCCCTGGAGAGCCATCCTGAGCAGTGAAGGGGCTCCAAGAGCACCAGCTGTAAATGGGGGAAGACAATTCCTCTCTCATCCAAACCCGTGTGTGGTGATCAGACTCGCTGAGACTGCACTTGCCCCTCAACCGATATTCGGTCATTCATAAGAAACGTTGGGGCAGATTTACAAGCCCCTTGCGCCACTTTTGCGTCACTTTTCCCATGTTAGAAGTGATGCATACTGATTTCATATGTTAGAGCAGGAGCTTCGCCTCACTCCTAGAGATGGTCAGAGAGGGATCCAGGGGGGCTGGAATCCGCTCTCAATCCTGAGCTGATTCCAGAGGGATGTGGACTACGGAAGTCAACGTCACCCTCGGGGGCCGCCGGTCAGTGTCGTGCAGCAGGACCAACAGTGCACACAGTGCAGTACATATATGCAATGTTTGAACAGGCTTGAACCTTTACCCCTGAGACACGCCACTTCAGCAAGCAGAACTAGCTTTGCCCCTGCATATTGAGACAAGGGAACCCATCGGGCCACGCTCAAAAAACCTGAAAAAGAGAAGACAAACAGAAACCAACGTGCAACTCAAAGCAACACATGAAGGGTTCAAGAGCTTCACGCAAACTGGAAAGGCTGAACCCAACCTGGAAGAAGGTGAGAAGCAGCTGTGTGCACCCCTCAGGTCTGACCTCTCAGATTACCCTGGGATTTCAACGCTGGCCAGTGGCGTCCAGTGGCATCCAGTGGCGTCCAGTGGCATCCAGTGGCATCCAGTGGCGTCCAGTGGCATCCAGTGGTATCCAGTGGCATCAAATGGCGTCCAGTGGCATCCAGTGGCATCCAGTGGCGTCCAGTGGCATCCAGTGGCATCTAGTGGCATCCAGTGGCTTCCAGTGGCATCCAGTGGCATCAAGTGGCGTCCAGTGGCATCAAGTGGCGTCCAGTGGCATCCAGTGGTATCCAGTGGCCTCCAGTGGCTTCCAGTGGCATTTCATCCCTGGGACTCACAGCTCCACCGATGCCCTTGAACCCGGGCCGCCAGCTCTGGTGCCTGTTCTGGCCCCGGCACATGTGCAGAGCAGGACTGGGGCACAATCTACTGAAATACAATTCTGACCTGCAGCATCCGTGGTCAGAATTAACAAACGGTACATTTGATTATGGAAAAAATAGAGCACGTGGCATCAGTTATCCAACGATTACTGTTGAAATGAAGAAGAAGATGAGGAATAACTGGCGAAAATTATGCATCCACATTCTGAGTTTTGTCCCTTTCTGGCATGTTTTTACACCTGTGCACATTTTGTCAGGTAATGAAGAGCGGCAGTGGAAGGTAGAAAAGGTGGGCTGCACATTGACAGCATATCTTGTGATATTTGGGTAAAATCACCTGTATAAAGACAGAGAATGGAGATCATATCAATCTAACACTGCTTTGCCAGTACAGAAACGCACACAGCTCCACAAAAACACACCAAACATGTGCTGCAGCACTGCTCTGCCAGTACAGAAACACACACAGCTCCACCAAAACACATCAAACATGTGCTGCAGCACTGCTCTGCCAGTACAGAGACACGCACAGCTCCACCAAAACACATCAAACATGTGCTGCAGCACTGCTCTGCCAGTACAGAAACACACACAGCTCCACCAAAACACATCAAACATGTGCTGCAGCACTGCTCTGCAAGTAC
Organism: Lissotriton helveticus; assembly: GCF_964261635.1. NCBI lineage: Eukaryota > Metazoa > Chordata > Amphibia > Caudata > Salamandridae > Lissotriton > Lissotriton helveticus. Next base: position 42,948,274 of record NC_136065.1, read on the forward strand.
AGAAACACACACAGCTCCACCAAAGCACATCACACATGTGCTGCAGCACAGCTCTGCCAGTACAGAAACACACACAGCTCCACCAAAGCACATCAAACATGAGCTGCAGCACTGCTCTGCTAGTACAGAAACACACACAGTTCTACCAAAACACATCAAACATGTGCTGCAGCACTGCTCTGCCAGTACAGAAACACACACCGCTCCACCAAAGCACATCAAACATGTGCTGCAGCACTGCTCTGCCAGTACAGAAACACACACAGCTCCACCAAAGCACATCACACATGTGCTGCAGCACAGCTCTGCTAGTACAGAAACACACACAGCTCTACCAAAACACATCAAACATGAGCTGCCGCACTGCTCTGCTAGTACAGAAACACACACAGCTCCACCAAAACACATCAAACATGTGCTGCAGCACTGCTCTGCCAGTACAGAAACACCCACAGCTCTACCAAAGCACATCAAACATGTGCTGCAGCACTGCTCTGCCAGTACAGAAACACACACAGCTCCAGCGAAACACATCAAACATGTGCTGCAGCGCTGCTCTGCCAGTACAGAAACACACACAGCTCCACCAAAACACATCAAACATGTGCTGCAGCACTGCTCTGCCAGTACAGAAACACCCACAGCTCTACCAAAGCACATCAAACATGTGCTGCAGCACTGCTCTGCCAGTACAGAAACACACACAGCTCCACCGAAACACATCAAACATGTGCTGCAGCGCTGCTCTGCCAGTACAGAAACACGCACAGCTCCACCAAAACACATCAAACATGTGCTGCAGCACTGCTCTGCCAGTACAGAAACACACACAGTTCTACCAAAACACATCAAACATGTGCTGCAGCACTGCTCTGCCAGTACAGAAACACACACAGCTCCACCAAAACACATCAAACATGTGCTGCAGCACTGCTCTGCCAGTACAGAAACACACACAGTTCTACCAAAACACATCAAACATGTGCTGCAGCCCTGCTCTGCCAGTACAGAAACACACACAGCTCCACCAAAACACATCAAACATGTGCTGCAGCACTGCTCTGCCAGTACAGAAACACACACAGCTCCACCGAAACACATCAAACATGTGCTGCAGCACTGCTCTGCCAGTACAGAAACACACACAGCTCCACCAAAACACATCAAACATGTGCTGCAGCACTGCTCTGCCAGTACAGAAACACCCACAGCTCTACCAAAGCACATCAAACATGTGCTGCAGCACTGCTCTGCCAGTACAGAAACACACACAGCTCCACCGAAACACATCAAACATGTGCTGCAGCGCTGCTCTGCCAGTACAGAAACACACACAGCTCCACCAAAACATATCAAACATGTGCTGCAGCACTGCTCTGCCAGTACAGAAACACACACAGCTCCACCAAAACACATCAAACATGTGCTGCAGCACTGCTCTGCCAGTACAGAAACACACACAGCTCCACCAAAACACATCAAACATGAGCTGCAGCACTGCTCTGCCAGTACAGAAACACGCACAGCTCCACCAAAACAAACCAAACATGTGCTGCAGCACTGCTCTGCCAGTACAGAAACACACACAGCTCCACCAAAACACATCAAACATGTGCTGCAGCACTGCTCTGCCAGTACAGAAACACACACAGCTCCACCAAAACACATCAAACATGTGCTGCAGCACTGCTCTGCCAGTACAGAAACACACACAGTTCTACCAAAACACATCAAACATGTGCTGCAGCACTGCTCTGCCAGTACAGAAACACACACAGTTCTACCAAAACACATCAAACATGTGCTGCAGCACTGCTCTGCCAGTACAGAAACACACACAGCTCCACCAAAACACATCAAACATGTGCTGCAGCACTGCTCTGCCAGTACAGAAACACACACAGTTCTATCAAAACACATCAAACATGTGCTGCAGCACTGCGCTGAACTTCGCCACAGATCAGTTTGCTTTGATCACCTTTCCTTTCATTCTTACATTCAGCACTTCAGGCTGTTAATCTGCCATGTTTCAGAAAACACACAAAGGAAAACTTGTTGATTGAAAGGTGTCCTTTTAAAAAAATACGATGAGTGCTTCGCTTGTGTCTCTATGTATGGAAGCGGCATTTGTATTGCGCAGATCGGTGTGCAGGGACAAAGGCAGAGACACAGCCACCGAGCTGAGAGTAGCTGGCTTGTGGACTGTTAGGGCAGCGTGACACCCTTTATTTATTTATTTAGTTGAAAACTTTTATAAAGCATGAACATGACCCTTACGAGTATCAGAGTGCTGTACAAAGTAGCGAAAGCACGAACAAAACCAACACAATGGTACAAATGATGTAGCTATTTCAGCACACTGTCAAACAAAGGGGGGAACAATAAAGGTCAGGGTTCAGGGGGAGTTAGCCAGACAGGAGGGAACAGTACAGCTCCAGAAGTGTTTTCCAACTAGGGTTATGCCTGGTCCTAGGAGCACAGATGAAAGACGCTTGTGGCATTGTTTTCTCTTGTTTACATTTCTTTGTCTCCAGTCTGATGGTGTCCTGGCTGCAGAAGTGTCAGGAGTCTCTAGAGTTGGAAGCCTTTTCCGTCAGTGTTAGAAAGGCGGTCCCTGGGGAGGCAGAAGATGTCTGACTGACCACCCCGAGACCTACCTCTCCGTATGGAGTTGGCCGAGCGCCGTCCAGAGGCCTCCTGGGTGAGGTTCCTCTCCTAGAATCGTATCAGCAGAGCAATCACACCACTACAAAGGGACACCACACACGAGGATACTTCTTGGGAACTTTATCAGCGATAACGATTGGTTCTCTCTGCAATATGTACAAATGGATCGAAGGATCCTTAAAGTCTCGGTAACTGAGGGTAAGGGGTAGCGGGACAGTCTTAGGACTGGCAAGGTCGGGCCGCGGCAGCGCCAGCAGGGCTCCAAGATGGTTTCAGCTAGATTGGGCCGCGGCAGCGCCAGCAGGCTTCGGAGATAGTTTCAGCGAGATTGGGCCGCGGCAGCGCCAGCAGGACTCCAAGATGGTTTCAGCGAGATTGGGCCACGGCAGCGCCAGCAGGACTCCAAGATGGTTTCAGCGAGATTGGGTCGCGGCAGCGCCAGCAGGACTCCAAGATGGTTTCAGCGAGGTTGGGCTGCGGCAGCGCCAGCAGGACTCCAAGATGGTTTCAGCGAGGTTGGTCAGCGAGTTCTTCTCAGGGTCAGCCGCGACAGCGTCAGCAGGGCTCTCGACTCCAGGATACAACTACTGACCCATTCCAGAGCTGCCCCAGATATAGGTCTGGAGTCCTTTGATGTCCGGACCCTCGCGCCTGGGGGTCCGAGGGGCCGGGATGAGGGTGTCCAGACACCCAGCAGGGGGGTGGAGCCAGCGCCCAGGGAGTCCGGAGGGCGATCGAAACCAGGCGTCCGGGGACGGTTGGAGGGCCATCGAAACTCCCCTCCTCCTTGATCCGTCAAGTGGCCGCTTACCACCTGGTCGGATCTTGGTGCCTCGATTTCGGGGCTTGGCTGGGGTTGTGGCCGGGGACGGCCCAAGGCCACTTGGTGGAGGGTCCAAGATGGATTCGGGGCCTGCGAGGGTGGCCCGGGCACTTGGTCTGGACCCGTAGAGTGGGGCGAACAGGGGTCATCGTGTTCCAGAGGGGAAGAGCCGGGGGTCGCCAGGAGTGGCGGCTCTCGTGAAGGGTAGCTTCGTCGGGGAGGACAGGGGTCATGGCTGTCCCGGGCCCGCCATGCGGGGAGGAGCGGGACCACGCCACGAGGCCGGGTCCAACACGCGTCCCCCCCAGCTGACGGTGGGGAGAGTCACCCATCTTCTTGGGTGTTCTCCTCGTCGAGGCGGAAGAAGCGGGACAGGCCGTCGGCGTTGGCGTGGTCGTTGCCGGGGCGATGCTCCACAGTGAAGTCCATCCCTTGGAGGGAGATGGACCATCGCAGCAACTTGGGGTTCTCTCCTCGCATCTGCATTAACCACCGCAAGGGCCGGTGGTCAGTCTGCACCCGGAAGTGGGTGCCGAAGAGATAGGGCCGGAGTTTCTTGAGGGCCCACACCACGGCGAAGGTATCTCGCTCGATGGTGCTCCAGCATTGTTCTCGGGCCAGCAGACGTCGACTGAGGAAGGCCACAGGTTGATCGATTCCTTCTGCGTTGAGTTGGGAAAGGACCGCCCGACACCGTGCTCCGAGGCATCTGTCTGTACTATGAATTCCCGTCTGTAGTCGGGGGCTTGGAGCACGGGGGCGGTACACATCACTGTCTTTAGTGTTTCAAAGGCGGCCTGACACTCGGGTGTCCAGTGCACCTTCTGGGGCTGTCTTTTGGAGGTGAGTTCGGTGAGGGGGCCCACAATGCTCCCATAGTTTTTCACGAAGCGCCAGTAATACCCAGTGAGCCCCAGGAAAGCGAGGACAGCTGTCTGGGTGGCCGGGGGCTCCCAGGCCATGATGGCGTCGATCTTGTGTTGGAGGGGAGCCACCTGGCCGCTTCCCACTTGGTGTCCCCGATAGGTCACGGACCCTTGGCCTATCTGGCACTTGCAGGCTTTTATTGTCAGTCCGGCCCGTCGGAGGGCCGTCAGGACCTCCCAGAGGTGCTTGAGGTGCTCGGCCCAGTGGAGGCTGTATACCGCGATATCGTCCAGGTAGGTGGCGCTGAACTCTTCTAGTCCTGCCAATACCTTATTCACCAGCCTCTGGAACGTTGCAGGGGCGTTCTTCATCCCGAAGGGCATCACTCTGAAGTGGTAGTGGCCATCGGGGGTTGAGAAGGCGAAGCGCTCCTGGGCGCCCGGTGTGAGCCCGATCTGCCAGTAGCCGGCGGTTAGGTCGAAGGTGCTCAGGTAGCGGGCCGCCCCCAGGCGGTCGATCCGTTCATCGGCCCAGGGAATGGGATGGGCATCAGTCTGGGTGACGGCGTTCAATCCCCGGTAGTCGACACAAAATCTCAGTTCAGGGGTGGCACCAGGGGCGGCGGCCTTGGGGACCAGGACGACAGGACTGGCCCACGGACTGTCAGAGGGTTCGACCACCCCCAGGGCCAGAATCTTGGAGACCTCGGATTGGATGCAGGTCCGAACCCGGTCGGGAACCCTGTAGGCCCGGTGTCGCACAGGCGGGCTGTCCCCGGGGTCGTCATCGTGTACGCACCACTGGGTGACTCCGGGGGTGAGGGAAAATAAGTCTGCGAATTGTGCCAACAAGTTGCGTCAGTCCTGACGCTATTCTGGGTTCAGGGTGGAGGAGAGAGCGACCCCCTCGATGGAGCCGTCTTTCTCGGAGGTGCTCAGGAGGTCTGGTAGGGGCTCTGAGTCGTCTTCGGCCCCGTCATCAGTAGCCATCAGCAGGCTAAGTTCTGTGCGGACAAAGTGAGGCTTGAGCCGGTTGGAGTGGAGAACCCGGAGGGGGTTCCTGGGGGATTCCATGTCCACCAGGAAAGTAACAGGGCTCTTACGCTCCACCACCTTGAAGGGCCCCGTCCACTTGTCCTGGAGGGCACACGGTTCGACCGGGGACATGACCCAGACCTGTTGGCCCGGCTCGAACTCGATGGAAGAGGCGTTTTGGTCATACCAGCGTTTCATCTCCTCCTGGCTGGCCTCGAGGTTGGCTTCGGCCAATTCTCGGAACTTCCGAGTCTGATTTCGGAGGGTCAGGAGGTACCTGTAGACGTAGGGGGGGAGCATCTCGGACTGCAACCTCCCAGCCCTCCTTGACCAGGCTGAGGGGACCCCGGACGGGGTGTCCGTACAATAGTTCGAAGGGGCTGAACCCCAGAGACTTCTGAGGGACTTCCCGGTAGGCGAAGAGGAGGCAGGGCAGCAGCACGTCCACTGGCGTCACAGGGGCTCCTCCAGGCCCATGATCATCCCCTTGAGAGTGGTAGGGGGTCGTAAACTTATAGGTGACCCCGCACTGTTGCCATAGGGACTTCATGTATCGGGAAATAAAGTTCGTACCCCAGTCACTGACGACCTCTCGAGGAAAGCCCACCCTGGAGAAGATCCCCATCAGTGCCCGACCCACCACGGGGCCGTCACAGTCCGGAGAGGGATGGCTTCGGGATAACGGGTGGCATGGTCCATCAGGACGAGAATAAACCGGTGTCCTTGGGAGGTGCGAGGCTCCAGAGGCCCCACAATGTCTATTCCCACCCGTTCGAAGGGGGTGTTGACGACTGGGAAGGGTTGAAGGGGGGTCTTGTGCTTCCCTCCACTCTTCCCACTGGCTTGGCAGGTGGGGCAAGTCCGGCAGTGATTGCTCACATCGTTCCTCATCTTTGGCCAGTAGAAATGGGTCACCAGGCGGCTGTATGTCTTGTCCTGCCCCAGGTGCCCAGCGAGGGGTACGTCGTGTGCAAGGTTCAGGAGGAAGTATCTGAATCGGAGGGGGACCACCAGCACCCGGCCGGCCCCTAGTTCGGCAATCTTTTGCTCGCTATAGAGGAGATCGTGGTCCCAATAGACCCAGTGGGACCCCGATGGGTCTCCGGTGGCTTGCGTGGCGGCTTGTTGTCGGATTACCTCGAGGGAGGGACAGGTTTTCTGCTCCTGCCAGAACTGTTCTCGGGTGGGGCCACCTTTTTGGCGCCATTGGGCCAGTTCCGGGAGGTTGCCGAGTTCAGCGATCTCACCACCGGGGGGCCCCAGGGGCTCGGGTTCTGGTTCGGTGTCCTCTGATACGGCGGGCGGCGGAGGTGCGGGCCACTCCGGTTCCTCAGTCGGGGCGTCCTCCGTCGGGGGGGAGGCTTGGGCGGCCATGGAGCGGGTGGTCACACAAACCCACTCGGGAAGGCCCAGCATCCCCAGATGTTCTCTCCGCTCGACGTGGGCCCAGGGGGAACTCTCTAGGTCGTTCCCGAGGAGGCAGTCCACAGGGGCATCATCTCGGACAGTCACTCTTAGCAGGCCCGACACACCTCCCCACTCGAAGGGGATTCGGGCTATCTGGCACAGGCTCTCTGAATTGTCCGCCGACCGTACCGGGCACAACACATTGGGCAAGATTTGGTCGGGGTTTACCAAGTGGCCACGGACGGCCGTTATGCTGGCTCCGGTGTCGCGGAGGGCTTCCGCCCGGTGTCCATTAATGGTGACCCATTGGCGGTACTTCTGAGTGTTCCCCGGGATCGGGGCCCGGGGAATCATGTCTTTTTCTCCTAGGCATACTAGGGACATAGCGGCGGGCTCCCACTCGGTCTGGTCGTGGTCATAGTCCTCTTCTTTGCCCCTTTCTTCTCCCAGGGCGGCCGCGATCTGGCGGTGTGGAGGACCGGTGGAGCCGGGTCGTTGGTTTATTGGGCAGAGGGGGTCATTAGCGTACTGACCAGGCCACTGGCATCTGTGACAGGTAACGTTCGGGCGGGGACCCGGCCGTGCTGGGGGAGTCCCCCTTCCGGCCAGGGACGGTGAAGTGGGGGTCAGGGGCAGCCCCGCGGGGAAGTCCCTGGGCCTGTTCTGACCTCCTCCGCCACCCCGCGGGCGGTGGTTCCCAGGGGGACCTCGACCGTAGTCTCCCATCGGGCTCCGGGGGACCCGGGTGCTCACCCATCGATCAGCCTCGACGGCGAGTTTTCGTGGCTCGGTCAGTTTGCTGTCGAGGAGATGTTGTCGGAGTTCGATAAAGCAGTTGTTGGAGAGGTGCTCACATACAATGAGGTTAAACAGCTGCTCGTAGGTGGTGACCTGGCTGCCCTTGATCCACCCCTCTAGGGCTCTACTATAGAAGTTCACGTACTCCACCCATGTGGTACCGGGGAGTTTCTTACAGTCCCGGAATCGCTGCCCGTATATCTCAGGGGTGAGTCCATATCGAGTAAGAAGGGCAGCTTTCATGTGTTCATAAGAGGTCATTTCGGCGTCGGGGAGTTTGAGTAGGGCGTCTGTCCCTTCATTGACGAACTTCCCCCACAAGCCGGCGCCCCAGTCTTTGGCGGGTACTCGATGGGAGGTCATGGCTACTTCGTAAGCCTTAAACCATTGTTGGATGTCGTCGTTTTTGTAATATTCTTTGATGACATCTTTGGGAATGTGGACCTTATTGTCTGTAGGGGGAGGCGGGCCCCGGTTCTCGGAGGTGCTGGCCTCACCATTTTTGGCCTAGATCTCAAGTTCTTTTAAGCCCCGCTCGTGCTCGAACGTGAGCTTCTTCTCCTCTAAGTCTCTTTGCCTTCGTTTCTCCTCGAGGTCTCTTTGCAGTCGTAGTTGCTCAAGGGCTATTTTCTTCTCGGCTAACTGTAGTTCTCCGTCCAGACGGAGTCGGGCGAGCTCCAATTCGTGGAGCCGGCTCCTTTCTCGCTCTCGGGCGTCTTCGTGGGAGGGGCCCGTGTCTCCGTTGGTATTTCTTTCCTCCGCTGCGATTGCGATGTTTTCTCGGTGTACATCTGGGACTCTGTTTTCCTCGCCCTGGGGTGGCGTTGCTCCGGCCTCCACCCATGTTTGTAGGGCCAGCTTGAAATCTTCCTTGGTGCTTAGTCCAGTGGTAGCGATGCCCAGGTCCTTGCAGAATTGTTTCAATTCTTTATGATTATAGTCTTCTAATCGTTCCTTCTGGAACTCCATGGTCGGTCTGGTTGCGGTGTGTTTCTGTCAGTAGTGAGCGAGTCACTCTCTGTACGATTTGCGTTGGCTCGGTTCGCACCGCCTGCCACCAATGTTAGAAAGGCGGTCCCTGGGGAGGCAGAAGATGTCTGACTGACCACCCCGAGACCTACCTCTCCGTATGGAGTTGGCCGAGCGCCGTCGAGAGGCCTCCTGGGTGAGGTTCCTCTCCTAGAATCATATCAGCAGAGGAATCACACCACTACAAAGGGACACCACACACGAGGATACTTCTTAGGAACTTTATCAGCGATAACGATTGGTTCTCTCGGCAATATGTACAAATGGATCGAAGGATCCTTAAAGTCTCGGTAACTGAGGGTAAGGGGTAGCGGGACAGTCTTAGGACTGGCAAGGTCAGGCCGCGGCAGCACCAGCAGGGCTCCAAGATGGTTTCAGCTAGATTGGGCTGCGGCAGCGCCAGCAGGCTTCGGAGATAGTTTCAGCGAGATTGGGCCGCGGCAGCGCCAGCAGGACTCCATGATGGTTTCAGCGAGATTGGGCTGCAGCAGCGCCAGCAGGACTCCAAGATGGTTTCAGCGAGATTGGGCCGCGGCAGCGCCAGCAGGACTCCAAGATGGTTTCAGCGAGGTTGGGCCACGGCAGCGCCAGCAGGACTCCAAGATGGTTTCAGCGAGGTTGGGCAGCGAGTTCTTCTCGGGGCCAGCCGCGACAGCATCAGCAGGGCTCTCGACTCCAGGATACAACTACTGACCCATTCCAGAGCTGCCCCAGATATAGGTCTGAAGTCCTTTGATGTCCGGACCCTCGCGCATGGGGGTCCGAGGGGCCGGGATGAGGGTGTCCAGACACCCAGCAGGGGGGTGGAGCCAGCGCCCAGGGAGTCCGGAGGGTGATCGAAATCAGGCGTCCGGGGACAGTTGGAGGGCCATCGAAACTCCCCTCCTCCTTGATCCGTCAAGTGGCCGCTTACCACCTGGTCGGATCTTGGTGCCTCGATGTCGGGGCTTGGCTGGGGTTGTGGCCGCGGACGGCCCGAGGCCACGTGGTGGAGGGTCCAAGATGGAGTCGGGGCCTGCGAGGGTGGCCCGGGCAGGGTCTGGACCCGTAGAGTGGGGCGAACAGGGGTCATCGTGTTCCAGAGGGGAAGAGCCGGGGGTCGCCAGGAGTGGCGGCTCTCGTGAAGGGTAGCTTCGTCGGGGAGGACAGGGGTCATGGCAGTCCCGGGCCCGCCATGCTGGGAGGAGCGGGACCACGCCACGAGGCCGGGTCCAACAGTCGAGTAGTGGGGCTGCAGGCGATTATGGCTCTGTCAATCATGCAGCTCGTTTCAAAGATGGTACAGGACAAGAAGGGGAACCAGTGGAGAACATATCAGGGGTAACATGATTACATTACCAAATGCTCTGGATGAGATGAGCTCCGGCATGTTGGATAGGTTTAAACTGGGCCAGTGTGAGGTCTGGGAGGTGGTGAAGCAGGGTGTTGCCACCATTCAGATTCTAGTTTCTGAGTGCTTCAACAGAAGTTCGAAAGTCTCTTTCTGGGAGGAATGGTTTCACTTATTTTTTTATTAGAGAGAGTTGGTCCCAGGCCACCTTTGTTTTCTGTGCCAATGCAGTCTTTGAGGTCGAGGTTGGTGTCCAGGGTGAACCCAGGTGAACTGGCATTGTGTTAAAGTTCAGGTTCTTCGTTGTCAAGGTTCTTTTCATTGAGCCAGGTTTGTAATACGTCTTGCTTGCTGGTTTTGGCTTTTGTAAGGTTGAGCTTCGGGTAGGTGCTGGAGATCCTAGTCTGGATCAGGTGCCGGCAATGCTTGGCCCACTGGATGTCTAGAGCAGAGGAGACTTTCTCCGGGTAGCGTTGTGTATGACCAGTATATTGGTTCATGTTTAGCGGGGCCCCAAGGGGCTCCATGCAGAGGCTGAAGAGCACGGTATCTTCTGAGACCAAGAGGGGCCCATGCAAACAAACTGGTGTCCGTTGGAAAGGCAGGAGGAGAGCCATTCAAAGGTAGGAGGGGAGCCATTCAAAGGTAGGAGGGGAGCCATTCAAAGGCAGGAGCAGAGCCATTCAAAGGTAGGAGGAGAGCCATTCAAAGGCAGGAGCAGAGCCATTCAAAGGCAGGAGGAGAGCCATTCAAAGGTAGGAGGAGAGCCATTCAAAGGTAGGAGGAGAGCCATTCAAAGGTAGGAGGAGAGCCATTCAAAGGTAGGAGAAGAGCCATTCAAAGGTAGGAGGAGAGCCATTCAAAGGCAGGAGGCGAGCCATTCAAAGGCAGGAGAAGAGCCATTCAAAGGTAGGAGGAGAGCCATTCAAAGGTAGGAGGAGAGCCATTCAAAGGCAGGAGGCGAGCCATTCAAATGAGAGCCATTCAAAGGCAGGAGGAGAGCCATTCAAAGGCAAGAGGAGAGCCATTCAAAGGTAGGAGGAGAGCCATTCAAAGGTAGGAGGAGAACCATTCAAAGGCAGGAGGAGAGCCATTCAAAGGTAGGAGGAGAAGCATTCAAAGGTAGGAGGAGAGCCATTCAAAGGAGAGCCATTCAAAGGTAGGAGTGGAGCCATTTAAAGGTAGGAGGAGAGCCATTCAAAGGTAGGAGGAGAGCCATTCAAAGGTAGGAGGAGAGCCATTCAAAGGTAGGAGGAGAAGCATTCAAAGGTAGGAGGAGAGCCATTCAAAGGCAGGAGGAGAGCCATTAAAAGGCAGGAGGGGAGCCATTCAAAGGCAGGAGGAGAGCCATTCAAAGGCAGGAGGAGAGCCATTCAAAGGAGAGCCATTCAAAGGTAGGAGTGGAGCCATTTAAAGGTAGGAGGAGAGCCATTCAAAGGTAGGAGGAGAAGCATTCAAAGGTAGGAGGAGAGCCATTCAAAGGCAGGAGGAGAGCCATTCAAAGGTAGGAGTGGAGCCATTTAAAGGTAGGAGGAGAGACATTCAAAGGTAGGAGGAGAGCCATTCAAAGGTAGAAGGAAAGCCATTCAAAGGCAGGCGGAGAGCCATTCAAAGGTAGGAGGAGAACCATTCAAAGGCAGGAGGGACATTCAAAGGTAGGAGGAGAACCATTGAAAAGTAGGAGGAGAGCCATTCAAAGGTAGGAGGAGAGCCATTCAAAGGCAGGAGGAGAGGCATTCAAAGGCAGGAGGAGAGCCATTCAAAGGTAGGAGGAGAGCCATTCAAAGGAAGGAGGAGAGCTATTCAAAGGTAGGAGGAGAGTCATTCAAAGGAAGGAGGAGAGCCATTCAAAGGTAGGAGGAGAGTCATTCAAAGGAAGGAGGAGAGCTATTCAAAGGTAGGAGGAGAGCCATTGAAAGGTAGGAGGAGAGCCATTCAAAGGTAGGAGGGACATTCAAAGGTAGGAGGAGAACCATTCAAAAGCAGGAGGAGAGCCATTCAAAGGTAGGAGGAGAGCCATTCAAAGGCTGGAGGAGAGCCATTCACAGGTAGGAGGAGAGCCATTCACAGGTAGGAGGAGAGCCATTCATGGCTGCTGCCAGTGATCCCATTCAGTATATCAGTTTGTGGTTGACGCCAGGACGGTCGGCAGTGTTTTTTTTTTTTTTGAAAACCTTTAATTGCAGCAATAGGATATACAATCGTGGGCCTACAACCAATGTGGCCGGCTACAAGCAAGAAGCGATCAAAAGTCGTAGTAAGCAACACAAGACCAGTCGGCAGGCAAGCAAACATATTTAAAACATTGCTAAGAAAAGGACACGCGACTTTAACGGCCCAGTCTCAGGAACAATGAAGGTCCATTTTATAATAAGGGGACAAGGCTCATGGCAGGTTCGTGTAGAATACGGGAAAGCCCAGTGTACAGGAATACACCCTCGCCAAAATGAAAAGAGGGGGGGGGGGGAGGATGTGAAGACACGAGGTCATCGTAATATAAAACAAATGCAAAATATACGAAAAGCATACAAGTACTACCAGCATCTCATGCCCCCCACCCAATGATACGCTAACAAACGCTAGGGGAGCGGATAAACTGCACAAACTCAACCAACCCGCCATACTAGCCTGGGGAAAAAGGGAGGTGGTAAGGGGGGGGGGGGAAGGGGAGGGGAAAAGGGGGGAAAATAGGGGGGAAACTGAGGGAAAGGATCCAATAAGGACAAAAACTGGGAAAAAGGGAAAAAAGAGAAACAAAGAAAAAGAAATAAAAGGAGAAACACAGCGTGCAAGAAGGGCGCCACCCCGGGCCAAGCAACCCGTGGCTAATAACACAGAAGAAAGTAAAAAGCTGGCGAGAAGAAGGGTATGGAAGTCGCGACGGAAAACATCAAAACTAATAAAAGTGGCACAGCGACAGACTCCAACCCACTCATGCCAGAGAAGCGAGGACAGAGGCGGCACCTCTATAAAGGGAGAGAAAAGGGCCATAGAACCAAAAAATAAACATCTGAAAGACCGCGCCCACCCGTCCCACCCCGCACCCCTGCAGAAGGCTACGGCCTACCCTCCAAACAGCGTGCCTGTCGCCCTAATCCGAAACCCGAAATATAGTAGAGAAGAGAGAAGAATGAGGAGACAAAAAGAAAGGAAAGGAAGGGACATGAAACAAAAAAATAATATGGGAGGGAGGAGCCAGAGGATACAAACAAATACACTCGGCTGCGGCCCTCCCCCGACCATCAGATGAATAACTACCAGATCAATATTACACCTTCACATACATCAATAACCCGCAGGGGGGGGAGGGGGAATGTTGTTTTGCAAAGTGTCACAATATCGAGAGTACAAGCGACAGCACGACGGACAGGTAAACCAACAGTCTATCAATGTTGTGCAACTTACCCCCAGCCCTTCCTAACCACGAAACCAACCCAATAAAGGACAACATGGAGCAGACCATCCAATACAGAATAATCGTAATGCTGACTAGGGTTACGGCAGCGACGTAGAACAGGGAGAGCCACCAAGCTAATGGGATACAAAAAATCAATGAAACAAGTCAATTGTAGCAACAACAACAGGGCAGACAAAAATAAGCAGGTGTCCAGTCTCGCAATTCGACAATGCAAAGGCACCCCTCCAGGACAAAGACATGAATCCATCGAAGCGGGAGCAAACAGCAGTCCACCACAGTTCCCAATTACCCGGGAAGGAGCAGGTCTCTGCGTCATGTGCAAGTCATCGAATTCCGGGCGGTGAAAAACTGGAGGTTCAAAAGCCACCGGGCCATCAAGCGGCCGAAGAACAGCGGCATCAACTCTCGGCGCAGCCAGAGGGGGCGAAGCAATGGAGGCAGCAGGCCGATGGGGGTGCATGAAAGAGCATCGACCCAAAATGGCGGCGGGCCGTATGGAGTCTGTAGAAGCACCGGGAGCCAAGACAGCGTACAAGGACATCAAGGCGTCTAGGACATCTCCGAGTGTGGGCTCACGAGCACACGCCCAGGCCCCCGTGCAGTCCGGCCAGCAAAGTTCTTCGGTGCAAGGCGGAGCACCCCCCACGTTGCCGGTAGCCATCTTGTGAGTTTCGCCGCCCCGCACTCCACCGTGGACCTCCAAACGGTTCCCAAATGTAGGACTTTACAAAACTCCAGAGGTCCCCAACAACGGTCTCACTGGCACAGAAAGGGTAGACGCTCGATGGGGGGGGGGGCCCGTATGAACAGCGGCGGGCCCCACAAGCGAGAGCCAGGCGCGGGGTCCAGGGCCGCCGGACAGAACAAAGGCGAAGGGACCCCTCCACACAGTCAGCCCCAACACATCTCGTCCCCCTCCAGCCGCACGGTCCACAAATCGGGGCCGATTCAGGATCACCGGGGTATACAGACAACGGCTCCCACCAGTGGCTCACTCTCTCGGCCGGGGCCGGCAATCTCAGCACCGCCGGTCGGGTCTCACAGGCGAGGTCCCGGTCTCGAACACCCGGAGGCCCCAATCTTCTCGAGAGCAGAGCTGCGGACCCACAGCACGCAGGAGCTTCCGGACCAGACGGTGAGTAGGAGTAGATCGTTAAGTTCCAATAGCTGTAGTGAAGTATCGTCGCGGTACAGGATAAATTGCAGGATATTCGAGGTTGGCCGGAGGGCCGACGGAGCCGAGCTAAAAGGCGACCATCACGCTCCCAGGCTAGGCTCCTCCCCCACGGTCGGCAGTGTTGAAAGCATCTGAGAGGCCCCGTAATCTCACGAGGCATGGGTTCATCTTCATCTGCGCTCAGGAGAGTGTTGCTTTGTGAGGTTGCTGTATCTGTGCTGCAGCCTGATCTGAAGCCATAGTGGTAGTCATGCAGGAGATTGTTGGCATTGATAAGATCCTGCAGTTCAGCATAGATTTCTTTCAATGAACTTTCCAAAGACGGACCGGTGAGTGATGGTTGGCAAGTTGGCAAAGACATCAAGGTATAGCGCAGTTCTTTATAAGTGGGAGGATCTGGCCTGTAAAGTAGCTAAAGTTGCACACACGCAAATATATCATGTGTTCATAAAATCAATTCTGGGAAATGAGTGAAACATTGCCCACATAAACAGTCTCTGATTTCCTTTGCATACATCAGCATGTTTGCTTACATACTCACGTGATCTTTCATAAACATACAAGATTGGATTATTTCCCAGCATCAGTGTGTGAATCCACAATATTCAATGTTTACATCGCTTTGGATCTACAAGCTAAATTAACTTTGATAAAAGCTCTCCACTACTTGTAGTTTATCTACCCCATTTTAGACCGAAAAAAACTCCAGACAATGAGGTGACCCTATGAAGACTTTTTCAACATGTGCAAGTCACCGTCAAATAAAGCACTTTTTTAAGCCTCAAGATTTATGTACACCACCCACACACTTTCTTTCTTTAGTGCCTGCACCCTTAGCATGACATTAAACGAGCATTTGCAAATACAATAGGTGTCGCTTTGTCAAATCCTCTACCTTAAACTCAGGCAATGGCAAATGCATTCCTGCCAGGGCCAGCAGATAGCCAGAAATCACCACCAGTGTGCCAGGTCGAGGATTTCATGAATGGGGCAGTGGGCAAAATACTCAATCCTCACCTGCACACAAATTCACATATGTACATGCACAAACACAGAAACATGCACTCGCTGACATGTACTAGTGCAGATATACAGATACACACCAAACATGCATGCACATGCACTAGCACACATATACACACATACACATACACACACTTTCAACACTGACACAAACACCAACTGTTAGACCAGGCACCATTGGCGTGGGTCTCCCATCCATTTTTTGCTGTTGCCGCCTACGTTTTTGCTATGTTTCAACTGGTCTAGATGCTTTGGGCACTTTGCCACTGCTATTCAGTGCCAAAGTGCAAGTGATCCCTATTGTAAATTGATATACTGGATTAGTGACTCAATGATTGGCTATTTGATTTACTTGTCAGTCCCTACTACAGTGCACCATGTGTGCCCAGGGTCTGTAAATCAAATGCTGTTGGAGGGCTTGCAGCACTGGTTGTGCCACCCACGGAAACAGCTTGTCAAATGTGGCTCAGGTCTGCCATTGCAGGGCCTGTGTGCATTGTGGGACTGCCATATCGACTTGGCAAGTGCACCCACTTGCCAGTCCCTAAACCTTCCCTTTTCTACATGTTAGTCACCCCTCAGGTAGGCCCATGGGCAGGGTGCATTGTATGTGAAAGGTAGGACATGCCCTGACATGTGTGGCATGTCCTGATAGTGAATTACAACCAATTTCGTTTTTCACTATTGCAAGGCCTCCTGTTCCCGTAGGCCAGAATGGGCAGTTTTATTATAACATCTTATAATCCTAACTGACCCAGGGAAGTAGGTGGAAATTCGAATTTAGTATGCCTGAACTCAGAATGTTAAAATACATCTTTTAGTTTGGGTGATTTTTACATTCTGTGTTTGAAAATACCACTTTTACAAAGTAGGTAGTTTCTAGCCTAACCCTCCAGCATGCCTCTGCTAGGTTTGTGTATTCCATGTCTGAGTTTGTGAGTGACAGGGGGCTGGAGAGGGCTTTTGCTCCAGCAATCTGATGGGCCAGGGCTGGGCTGAATAGGACCTGCATTAAATAAAGAGTGGGAGGGGGCGGAGATTTCCTTTCACTGACCTGAGCCCTCATAGAATAGAGAGTAGGGGGGGGGAGATTTCCTTTCAGCTCCCTGGGCCAGGTCGCTTTCAACAATGCTGTCTCCACCTCCTGCTAAGAAGCTGAATAGAACTGGGTTTGGCCAGGTATAGGCACCCTCTGCCTTCAAAGGACAAAGGATTTACTGGTATGAATATTGGAACCCAGACCCAGGACTTTAAATCACTTCTGGGAATCAAGACAAACCTTTGCCAAGGAGAAGAACCAAGGAAGTTGAAGGAGGAGACTGTCCCTGTGTGTCTTTTGCTCTTTTTGGGGTTGCCCTGCAGTGGTTACTTTATTGCCAAGGAAAGTGGAAAGGGACGTTTGTTACCTTTTTATAATCTTGAGGGAGAATACCCAGGGGCTTGAAGTGTGCTTGCCTCCTGCAGAGAGGTGCCTACTGTTGTTTGGGCCCTCTAAGAAGACTGCGTGTAGATGGAGCTGGAAGCACGACACAACGAGGAGAAGCGTGTCGCTGCCACAGCAGTTGCCGTCTCATCGCCGAAGAAGCGTGCCGCCGCAGTTGTTCACCGTAGCATCATCGACGAAGCGTGCTGCATCCCCGGAGAAGCGTGTCGCTGCTGCAGAGGTCACCGTCGCATCACCGGAGAAGCATGTCACAGGGCCTATCGTGGCTCAGAAGTTACGGAGTTCGCATCCAACGTTGTCGCATTGCATCAAAGATGCCATTTTGTTGCATCACACCAGATCATCGAATCGCATCGAGGCACGATCTTGTCACATCGTAACTGGAACGCAGTAAGAAACCAATTAATCACCTCCTCTCCGGTAAGGAACCAACGCATCACCTCCCCTACGCTGCAGTACGGAACCAACGCATCACCTCCCCCGAAGCAAGGAACTGGCCCATCACCTTCCCTGCGACCCTTTTGTTTGTATTGCATGACACATCCAAGGTATATTGAGAGTAACGTGTTTCATTTTCCATCTACATTGAACTAAGCTATTTCTACTATTTTAAAGTCTTATTTTTGATTACAGTATTGTGAATTTTTTGTCCTTTGGTCTTTAAATCTAGTAAAGATTACTTATTTTTCTGAACTCTTGTGGTGTCCATGTTTAGTATTTTACCTGTATTACTGTATGTGTTCACAAATGCTTTACACACTGCCTCTGAGAAAAGCCTGCCTGCTCGTGCCAAGCTACCAAGGGGGTGAGCAGGGGTTATTTAGGAGTGTAGCCCCCTTTCCCTGACTAGAATCAAGGGTCCCCCTTTGGAAAAAGGTACCTAGCTCTGCAAACTAGAGACACCCAATTCTAACACCGACACACACACATTCTCTTCCCACACTGACACACACACAAATACTCTCTTCCCACACCAACATACACACACACATGCCAACCAGGGTAAATTAAAAAACAAACACCAAACTGATCCTTCATTCATTTTATAACGAACATTAATATAAATATATATTCAGGCAATGTGGTCTTTATATTTTTGTTTTACAATTCTTATAATACAAAGGCATTACTTCCAGAGAACACATATATTGAATGAGTGTTGTTTGTATTCAGTACATGTGGCCACAGAATGTTCTGGATCACCTAGGGCAGTCTGTTAAGGGTCAGAGGTCTTTTTACCTTTCTATTGTGTGTCCATGGGAAGGGCCCATTGTTGTCTCTGAATTATTCACCACCTCAGAGTTTGAACTAAACAAAGAGTCCACTTAGACCATCATTAATGCACCTCCTGAAACCAGTCCATTATTGCCCATCATTAATCCATCCATCCACTGGTGGGACCATGAGAAGAGTCCATTATTGCCCATGATGAATTCACCTCCTCAATGGTGGGTCCAGCGCTGGAGCTTCCTTGGTGGGCCGGAGCTCCACAGCTTGAACCAGGCATTCCCCCAGACATCCTGCCCTGGTAGAGTTTAGTGATGAAGGGATTACAGACCTTCTCCAGCTCTTTATGTGTTTTTTTATTAAGTTTTTATATAGCACAAACTAAACCCGAGACATCAGGTATCAGAGCGCTTCACATTGCACCAGTTTCGTTACAGATGGACACATTCATTTTGTTAGGGACGGGGAGATTAAGTCATTTGCCCAGAATCACAGGATGTTGAGCGTCGTTGCCGAGACTTGAACCCGGTTCCCCAGCGTCCAGGTCAACAGCTCTAGCCATTAGGCTACATCCCCTCCCCATGCTCGTACTCCTCCTTCTCTGTGAGCTGGTTGCTCTCCAGCCAGGAGAGGGTCTGGTTACATTTGTCCACAATCTTCTTCCGTCGTCCTCACTGGCTTTAAGTTCTCATCCTCCACTTTGCTCTTCATGTTGAAGGCGTAGGACCCCAATTAGTTCTTAGCAGAGACCTACTCTCTCTGGGCTTCATCGTCTTCTTTGTCCTTCACAGCCTCCTGCTCCATGGATCTCCTCTTTGCTCAGCCGGCGCTTGCAGTTGATGACCTTCTGCTCAGATCCCAATCTGTTCTGCCTGGCCTGCTTCCTTGATGATTGATATAAGATCCTGTGACCTCTTTGTATTTGAACCGCTGTTTCCTGAGAATCAGGTAAAAGATAACAGGACTTTGTGCACTGCCCCGAGCTCCTTCCAACTGGAAGAAGGGTTGCGGTCTGCGGTTGACCATCGACCCTGTACTTTGTGATCTCCCATTGTCACACTCCACCCCATGGCTTGCATCTGTTGTTACTGTCACTGGAAGGGGAGGAGACAACAACACTCCCCGTGCAGATGTGAGGGATCCAGGGACCACTGTGGCTTCTGCGTCACTGTTTGGGAGATTGGAACTGACGTCTTGTAGTTTTGTCTCCTTGAATCCCAGTGCGACAGGAGATGATACAGAAGGTGATAAAGATGCAGGCGACCCCAGGGGACTAACTCTAGTACAGATGCCATATCCCCTGAACCCTCACCCACTGGCTCGCCGGCGCCCCCTGGCCCTCGAGAAGAGCTATTCACCGTAATATCTGCTTCTCCTGTTGTGCAGCCGTGAGCAATCGGTTTGAACAGGGCTCCTGTAAGCTGCATATTCATAGCAGATGAGATTTGTTTGTGTTCAGAATAAATCTGTGGTCCGTGAGAGAGAAGCACACTAGATGAACAGCTTTAACCCCTGAAAAAACACATATTAGCCAATCGTCCAGGTACCGGAAAACCAACAATCCTTGGGATGAAGGTTACCCACCAATGGAGCTGGTTCATGACATGGAGCTGAGGCTAGAAAGAAGGGAAAAGCACAGCATTTGTAATGACTTGCTAGGACAAAGAACCTTGGGATTGTTTGGGACTGCGATATGTAAATAGGTGTCCGAGAGCTCTACAGATGCTAGAAACATGCCTAATGCAACTAGAGGAATAATATGCTGGGATTCACCATCTGAAATGCTGGTGTGGAATGTAATGTCCACAGCTTGTAGATCCAGAACTGGTTAAAATTCTCCTGAGGACTTTTGTACCAAAAACATTAAAAAGTAGAAGCCTTTACCCTTCTTCTCTTCTGCAGTTGGAGTGTTGCCCCTTGTGGTGGGCTTCCTCCAAACCTTTTGCTTTTTATCTCCACGTTTCCTGTATCTTTTTGTTGTCCTTTGGACTTTACCGATGCTGTTCAGTGCTAAAGTGCATGTGCTTCTTCCCTAAACATATGTGTAAATGGTGTAAATCAGACCCTCAGACCATAAACATCAAAAGAGGACCGCAAAGGCTCTCTCAATGCAGAGATTGCATGCTTTTTTAGACGTTCATATCTTCAAAAGTATACATGTGATGTTTGTTGTTGTTTTGGTCCTAATTTATTTAGAATATACTAGGGTATTCTTGTAAAACCTGTGTGGAATCTTTTTGTGGCTTTTTGTGTGTGGGTGTGTACAACAAGAAGTCATCGACAAACTATGGCTTGCATTCTATTCCCCTAGTCTGCTGCACTGCCTGAGCCTAAGCCTCCCATTGGATAATTGTAGCTGGGGGCTGGCTTATGACGGAGTTGATGCAAGGAAGCGGCGAGAGCGCATTTGGAACTTGTGAGTGAGGGTTCTTGAGGAAGAATAAATGAAAGTAAGTGTGGACTTTCCACTTGCTGCGTAGCCAGATTAGCATATCCTGCAGTCCTGCATTGCTGCTATCCTCAACGTGCTCAATGCGGCTGTGGCCCAACACAACTTTTGTGCGCCATGGCATCACCTGTAGAACCTGTGCGCTGCACCCCAGCATGGTAATTGCTGAGCGTGCATGAGTCCAGCAGGCACCACAGCCATACTTACCGGCATTGGCAGCATCATGGCTGTTGACTATGCTTTTGCTGTACCAGGCAGGGTCACAGCAAGCTGAGCAGTGGATGCAGATGCCGTCGCCATCCCTGGACCTACTAATTACAGGCAGCACTAGCAGTGACATCACCTGCTGTGCTCAAGTAGCTGTCTGTTCAGCAATAAACCCAGTCATACCGCACTGATTAATATATGCGAAAAGGCATTTTCATATGGTGTACATTTTGTTTTTGCACTCAGTGTAGGTCAGAAAGTAAAACACACCATCTTCCATTTCTTTAGGAATGACAACAGGAAAACGCAGAGTTCAAAATAGCAGGGACATGTACAGGCTGACGACAGGGGTCAAAGGCAGCAGCAGTGTTATATATGAGAGAGAGAGCAGGAGTAAAGAGGAGAAAGAAACAACAGCAGATGAGAGTGGTAAGACGGAGCTAAGTAGAAGAAAAGGAGAGCTAATCAGATACAAAGAGAAAGCAGCAATGATGTGAAGAAGAGAGCATTAAGAAGAGAGAAGATAGAATGAAAGGATGTAGAGGACAGGACAGAGGAAAAAAAGCAGACAAATTATAAAACGGCGACACAGCTAATCACTACTAAAAGAGTGATAGTAAAGAGCCAAGATCGAGGGGAGAGAGAGCAGAGCATGGATAAAAGTGAAGAGGAAAAAGGGAAGGGCTCGAATGAATAGAGGGCAAATCAGAAATACAGGGAATAAGGTAACACACCAGGTCTGACAAAGATGATAGAAAACAATGAGAGAGGTAAGAGGATAGACTCTTAGAGCAAAGACTTAGGGGACAGACAACAGATCAAGGTTAGAAGATAGAGACCGAGGCAGTGAGAGTGTTGAAACGGGGGCTCACCGGAGGAAGAAGTGAGCTGTGGCCTTCTTGGCAAAATTGTCAGCACCTGCACTTCTTGTTTTACAAATTAAGCACTGCTTCAAGGGTATTCTCTTCAAATGCACATCCTAGCTCTTAGCGTGCCAGTTGGATGTGCTAAGACGTAATGTCAATACCGTCAACACCTAAATAGAAATAATACATCTTGCAGGGAAGTCTCCATAATGAAAAATCCTCGACAATGCTGAAAGGTTTGACTTTTATATAGTGTGTGGTCACATCGACCTATGGTATTTGCAGACACGATACATGGAGCCACAAATTTTCTATGTAGGGCAACTGCAATGTATAATGTCTCAAGTGAAAAGTTCGACAGAACTAAACTGAGCCATACGCCAAGCAACACAGAAAGAAGAACAATGCACACAGACCAGCAGCCAGTCATAAACTTGTGCAGCTGGGTGACGAATAACAAGGCGTGGAAAGAAATGTGTAGAGGGAGCACAGGATGCTGTACAGCAGAGGGCCCAAAGGTGATGCGCTTCAGGGGAGCATTGCATGTTGCTTCGTAGGGGAGCACTGGTTGATGTACAGCAGAGGGCCCAAAGGTGATGCGCTTCAGGGGAGCATTGCATGTTGCTTCGTAGGGGAGCACTGGTTGATGTACAGCAGAGGGCCCCAAGGGGATGCGCTTCAGGGGAGCATTGTAGGTTGCTTCGTAGGGGGGCGCTGGATGCTGTACAGCAGAGGACCCCCAGGGGATGCGCTTCAGGGGAGCATTGCATGTTGCTTCATAGGGGGGCGCTAGTTGATGTACAGCAGAGGACCCCAAGGGGATGCGCTTCAGGGGAGCATTGCATGTTGCTTCATAGGGGGGCGCTAGTTGATGTACAGCAGAGGACCCCAAGGGGATGCGCTTCAGGGGAGCATTGCAGGTTGCTTCGTAGGGGGGCGCTAGTTGATGTACAGCAGAGGACCCCAAGGTGACGCGCTTCAGGGGAGCATTGCATGTTACTTCGTAGGGGAGCACAGGGTGCTGTACAGCAGAGGACCCCAAGGGGATGCGCTTCAGGGGAGCATTGCAGGTTGCTTCGTAGGGGAGCGCTGGTTGATGTACAGCAGAGGACCCCAAGGGGATGCACTTCAGGGGAACATTGCAGGTTGCTTCGTAGGGGAGCACAGGATGCTGTACAGCAGAGGACCCCAAGGGGATGCGCTTCAGGGGCGCATTGCATGTTGCTTTGTAGGGGGGCGCTGGTTGATGTGCAGCAGAGGACCCCAAGGGGATGCGCTTCAGGGGAGCATTGCAGGTTGCTTCGTAGGGGAGCACAGGAAGATGTAGAGCAGAGGACCCCAAGGGGATGCGCTACAGGGGAGCATTGCAGGTTGCGTCGTAGGGGAGCACAGGATGCTGTACAGCAGAGGACCCCAAGGGGATGCGCTTCAGGGGAGCATTGCAGGTTGCTTCATAGGGGGGCGCTAGTTGATGTACAGCAGAGGACCCCAAGGGGATGCGCTTCAGGGGAGCATTGCAGGGTGCTTCGTAGGGGAGCGCTGGTTGATGTGCAGCAGAGGACCCCAAGGGGATGCGCTTCAGAGGAGCATTGCAGGTTGCTTCGTAGGGGAGCACAGGAAGATGTAGAGCAGAGGACCCCAAGGGGATGCGCTACAGGGGAGCATTGCAGGTTGCGTCGTAGGGGAGCACAGGATGCTGTACAGCAGAGGACCCCAAGGGGATGCGCTTCAGGGGAGCATTGCAGGTTGCTTCATAGGGGGGCGCTAGTTGATGTACAGCAGAGGACCCCAAGGGGATGCGCTTCAGGGGAGCATTGCAGGGTGCTTCGTAGGGGAGCGCTGGTTGATGTGCATCAGAGGACCCCAGGGGATGCGCTTCAGGGGAGCATTGCCTGTTGCTTCGTAGGGGAGCACAGGATGCTGTACAGCAGAGGACCCCAAGGGGATGCGCTTCAGGGAAGCATTGCAGGTTGCTTCGTAGGGGAGCGCTGGTTGATGTACAGCAGAGGACCCCAAGGGGATGCGTTCAGGGGAGCATTGCAGGTTGCTTCGTAGGGGGGCGCTGGTTGATGTACAGCAGAGGACCCCAAGGGGATGCGCTTCAGGGGAGCATTGCCTGTTGCTTCGTAGGGAGGCACTGGATGATGTACAGCAGAGGACCCCAATGGGATGCGCTTCAGGGGAGCATTGCAGGTTGCTTCGTAGGGGAGCGCTGGTTGATGTACAGCAGAGGACCCCAAGGGGATGCGCTTCAGGGGCGCATTGCATGTTGCTTCGTAGGGGGGCGCTGGTTGATGTGCAGCAGAGGACCCCAAGGGGATGCGCTTCAGGGGAGCATTGCAGGTTGCTTCGTAGGGGAGCACAGGAAGCTGTAGAGCAGAGGACCCCAAGGGGATGCGCTTCAGGGGAGCATTGCAGGTTGCTTCGTAGGGGAGCACAGGATGCTGTAGAGCAGAGGACCCCAAGGGGATGCGCTACAGGGGAGCATTGCAGGTTGCGTCGTAGGGGAGCACAGGATGCTGTACAGCAGAGGACCCCAAGGGGATGCGCTACAGGGGAGCATTGCAGGTTGCGTCGCAGGGGAGCACAGGATGCTGTACAGCAGAGGACCCCAAGGGGATGCGCTTCAGGGGAGCATTGCATGTTGCTTCATAGGGGGGCGCTAGTTGATGTACAGCAGAGGACCCCAAGGGGATGCGCTTCAGGGGAGCATTGCAGGTTGCTTCGTAGGGGAGCGCTGGTTGATGTAGAGCAGAGGACCCCAAGGGGATGCACTTAAGGGGAGCATTGCCTGTTGCTTCGTAGGGGAGCACAGGATGCTGTACAGCAGAGGACCCCAAGGGGATGCGCTTCAGGAGGGCATTGCAGGTTGCTTCGTAGGGGGGCGCTGGTTGATGTGCAGCAGAGGACCCCAAGGGGATGCGCTTCAGGGGAGCATTGCAGGTTGCTTCGTAGGGGAGCACAGAAAGCTGTAGAGCAGAGGACCCCAAGGGGATGCGCTTCAGGGGAGCATTGCAGGTTGCTTCGTAGGGGAGCACAGGATGCTGTAGAGCAGAGGACCCCAAGGGGATGCGCTACAGGGGAGCATTGCAGGTTGCGTCGTAGGGGAGCACAGGATGCTGTAGAGCAGAGGACCCCAAGGGGATGCGCTTCAGGGGAGCATTGCAGGGTGCTTCGTAGGGGAGCGCTGGTTGATGTGCATCAGAGGACCCCAGGGGATGCGCTTCAGGGGAGCATTGCCTGATGCTTCGTAGGGGAGCACAGGATGCTGTACAGCAGAGGACCCCAAGGGGATGCGCTTCAGGGAAGCATTGCAGGTTGCTACGTAGGGGGGCGCTGGATGCTGTACAGCAGAGGACCCCAAGGGGATGCGCTTCAGGGAAGCATTGCAGGTTGCTTCGTAGGGGAGCGCTGGTTGATGTACAGCAGAGGACCCCAAGGGGATGCGTTCAGGAGAGCATTGCAGGTTGCTTCGTAGGGGAGCGCTGGTTGATGTACAGCAGAGGACCCCAAGGGGATGCGCTTCAGGGGAGCATTGCAGGTTGCTTCGTAGGGGGGCGCTGGATGATGTACAGCAGAGGACCCCAACGGGATGCGCTTCAGGGGAGCATTGCAGGATGCTTCGTAGGGGAGCGCTGGTTGATGTACAGCAGAGGACCCCAAGGGGATGCGCTTCAGGGGCGCATTGCATGTTGCTTCGTAGGGGGGCGCTGGTTGATGTGCAGCAGAGGACCCCAAGGGGATGCGCTTCAGGGGAGCATTGCAGGTTGCTTCGTAGGGGAGCACAGGAAGCTGTAGAGCAGAGGACCCCAAGGGGATGCGCTTCAGGGGAGCATTGCAGGTTGCTTCGTAGGGGAGCACAGGATGCTGTAGAGCAGAGGACCCCAAGGGGATGCGCTACAGGGGAGCATTGCAGGTTGCGTCGTAGGGGAGCACAGGATGCTGTGCAGCAGAGGACCCCAAGGGGATGCGCTACAGGGGAGCATTGCAGGTTGCGTCGTAGGGGAGCACAGGATGCTGTACAGCAGAGGACCCCAAGGGGATGCGCTTCAGGGGAGCATTGCATGTTGCTTCATAGGGGGGCGCTAGTTGATGTACAGCAGAGGACCCCAAGGGGATGCGCTTCAGGGGAGCATTGCAGGTTGCTTCGTAGGGGAGCGCTGGTTGATGTAGAGCAGAGGACCCTAAGGGGATGCACTTCAGGGGAGCATTGCCTGTTGCTTCGTAGGGGAGCACAGGATGCTGTACAGAAGAGGACCCCAAGGGGATGCGCTTCAGGAGGGCATTGCAGGTTGCTTCATAGGGGGGCGCTGGTTGATGTGCAGCAGAGGACCCCAAGGGGATGCGCTTCAGGGGAGCATTGCAGGTTGCTTCGTAGGGGAGCACAGGAAGCTGTAGAGCAGAGGACCCCAAGGGGATGCGCTTCAGGGGAGCATTGCAGGTTGCTTCGTAGGGGAGCACAGGATGCTGTATAGCAGAGGACCCCAAGGGGATGCGCTACAGGGGAGCATTGCAGGTTGCGTCGTAGGGGAGCACAGGATGCTGTAGAGCAGAGGACCCCAAGGGTATGCGCTTCAGGGGAGCATTGCAGGGTGCTTCATAGGGGAGCGCTGGTTGATGTGCATCAGAGGACCCCAGGGGATGCGCTTCAGGGGAGCATTGCCTGTTGCTTCGTAGGGGAGCACTGGATGCTGTACAGCAGAGGACCCCAAGGGGATGCGCTTCAGGGAAGCATTGCAGGTTGCTTCGTAGGGGGGCGCTGGATGCTGTACAGCAGAGGACCCCAAGGGGATGCGCTTCAGGGAAGCATTGCAGGTTGCTTCGTAGGGGAGCGCTGGTTGATGTACAGCAGAGGACCCCAAGGGGATGCGTTCAGGGGAGCATTGCAGGTTGCTTCGTAGGGGAGCGCTGGTTGATGTACAGCAGAGGACCCCAAGGGGATGCGCTTCAGGGGAGCATTGCAGGTTGCTTCGTAGGGGGGCGCTGGATGATGTACAGCAGAGGACCCCAACGGGATGCGCTTCAGGGGAGCATTGCAGGTTGCTTCGTAGGGGAGCGCTGGTTGATGTACAGCAGAGGACCCCAAGGGGATGCGCTTCAGGGGAGCATTGCAGGTTGCTTCGTAGGGGAGCACAGGAAGCTGTAGAGCAGAGGACCCCAAGGGGATGCGCTTCAGGGGAGCATTGCAGGTTGCTTCGTAGGGGAGCACAGGATGCTGTAGAGCAGAGGACCCCAAGGGGATGCGCTACAGGGGAGCATTGCAG
The DNA here is from genome assembly GCF_964261635.1 of Lissotriton helveticus. Lineage (NCBI taxonomy): Eukaryota > Metazoa > Chordata > Amphibia > Caudata > Salamandridae > Lissotriton > Lissotriton helveticus. The sequence continues at coordinate 42,975,304 of NC_136065.1, forward strand.
GTTGCGTCGTAGGGGAGCACAGGATGCTGTACAGCAGAGGACCCCAAGGGGATGCGCTACAGGGGAGCATTGCAGGTTGCGTCGTAGGGGAGCACAGGATGCTGTACAGCAGAGGACCCCAAGGGGATGCGCTTCAGGGGAGCATTGCATGTTGCTTCATAGGGGGGCGCTAGTTGATGTACAGCAGAGGACCCCAAGGGGATGCGCTTCAGGGGAGCATTGCAGGTTGCTTCGTAGGGGAGCGCTGGTTGATGTAGAGCAGAGGACCCCAAGGGGATGCACTTCAGGGGAGCATTGCCTGTTGCTTCGTAGGGGAGCACAGGATGCTGTACAGCAGAGGACCCCAAGGGGATGCGCTTCAGGAGTGAATTGCAGGTTGCTTCGTAGGGGGGCGCTGGTTGATGTGCAGCAGAGGACCCCAAGGGGATGCGCTTCAGGGGAGCATTGCAGGTTGCTTCGTAGGGGAGCACAGGAAGCTGTAGAGCAGAGGACCCCAAGGGGATGCGCTTCAGGGGAGCATTGCAGGTTGCTTCGTAGGGGAGCACAGGATGCTGTACAGCAGAGGACCCCAATGGGATGCGCTTCAGGGGAGCATTGCATGTTGCTTCGTAGGGGAGCGCTAGTTGATGTGCATCAGAGGACCCCAGGGGATGCGCTTCAGGGGAGCATTGCAGGTTGCTTCGTAGGGGGGCGCTGGTTGCTGTACAGCAGAGGACCCCAAGGGGATGCGCTTCAGGGGAACTGTGGTAAATAAATAAATAATACCTCTATTTTTGACTAGACATACAATAACAGATAGCTCAATAAATAAGAGTCAAGATTCGAGGTAGCTGGAGTTTGCAGGTTTAATACAGCATAAAGGACAGGAACAGGACAACCTGCACAGGAATAGGATGGCAGCGCTGCACAACTTTTAATAACAGGACACAAGTATATATAGTTAAACAAAATACATGATGTTCAATACAATAGACGTAGCAGTGGGCAGGGCCTGTAGCAGTCGCGAAAGATAAGGCAGAAAGTAGGTGTAACAAGAGGCGTGAACAGGGCGTATACATAGACATGTGATGTAAACGTAACGGAATATGTCATAAATGGGGCGGAAACATGGAGGGGGCTACCTAAGGAGCCGGGACCTCTAACCTAGAGATGCGCGCAAGCTGGCAATGACGTGTTACTAGGAGGAACTGGGGGCTATGACTTCTGCGCTAGAAGGAGAGACTAAAGTCTGGAGAGTCAGAGCGACATGTACCTAAACACTATCTAGTATCTGATGTTTAGAGAACATGTTGATAGAATCCAAAAGTTATCAGGGCAAAGGCTAACAGACTCTAAGACTGGTGCATGCATAATTCTACATGTAGTGTGTGTTGAGGAATATTAAATGACCATTAATACAGTATTTCTCTTGCATGGAGACGTAAAGGCTAGACCATGACGGAAACTATTGATGCGATTCAGTAGCTTAGGAATGCAGGGAAGGAGAGTTGGACTGATAACTAGAATCATAACATACTCTTGGCAGACTGGCAGGCAGAGCCAGGCCGAGCCGGGCACTGTGAGGCAGGAAGTGAGTGAAGGGTCAGGGATACAGGTGGGGGCTGTATCGCTCCTCGGAGAGGGTTTAGGAGACAGGAGCTGAATCTGAGTCCGGGCCCTTTTGAGGCCTAGAAACGGGGACTTTTACAATGAAATAACGTGCACACTGTGAAACGTGGCATCATAACTTTACATAGGCCTAATACTCGTAGCTTTCACGAGAACTGGAAACTGGCATACTAGAGATGGACACAACTGTAATTGCGTCTTTAATCGATCATGGGGAATACATATGCATATTAATCATGCACACATAACATAAGATGGGGAACACGTAGGGACACAGAACATGGCAAAATTTACTTTTCCACATTCCCTCCTTGTCACTACGTTTCCATCAGGAAACATCAATATTCATGATACCATCTATCATTTCATACAGTATCATTTGCTCGTCTCGAATTGCCTTGGAACGGGACTTAGGACGGGACTTGGGACTAGGAATACAAGAGGTAGCACAAATGCCGCAAATCGCAGGGCCACATTGTATACAGAGGCAGCAAATGAATATGATCGCTACTGCAATACCTAGAAATGACAATACTTTCCATCCCCAGGCAGAAATTATACTCCAGAACCAACCGGACCATGTCCAGGTGCCTGGATTCTGGTGTAACTGATGGGCAATTTTATGAAGTCTGGTTATAGCTGAATAAACAGACGGCGCGTTATTAGGAATGAAAATGCAGCAACTAGATCCGATGACTCTACATGCTCCTCCTCTATCGGCCAGTATGACGTCAAGAACGAGACGATTTTGGAGCACAACAAATCGCATAGCAGATTGCTCTTCGGTTAAGTTACCTAGAGCAGAAGTAGTCTCATTCACTACTGCTTCAAGGGTTCTGGTTAACCTACGGATTAGCTTGCTATTCTGGATAGGTCCTATAAAAAAGAAGAATCCTTTATTGAAATCTGTATACTGTTCTAGAGCAGTTTCAGTTTGATCGACAATTGGGGACTCAATCTCCCTTCTAGGTCTGACGTGTACTAGATGTGTGTTTCTATGATAATCAGATGGGGCTAGAAAAACTGGTGGCAGTAGGAAGGCAATGTAACAGGTTCCATCCCAATCGAGGGGCAGACGAACATATGCGGTCTGACCACAAACAAAATAAGAATGACGTGAGGCTTTGAAAATAGATTTCCCACTGTCACTATACTTGACAATAGTAGTACAATCACTATGTCCTACATGTGCGGAACCATTATTTCGGACACATAATTCGCCTTTGACTGGTAGTACTGAAATAGCAGGTAAGTCTGGAGTAGGATCAGACTGGACATTCAGAACCATGAAATTCGAAGAATAATTACCCAAATTATAAACTTCATTTTCTAGATCTAACCCTGTTCTGTGGGGAAGACCTTGCTTGTCTGGAAAACATGTACTGTTCAGAAGGGACATATCATTTGAAGATGACGTTAACGTGGACCAGGCTCCACACGAACCATTATGTGAAAACGGATAAGGAAACAGTGGCAGAACTCCCTTCGGTGTCTGGAAAGGGGGGAGTCGACCACACACCCAACAATTAGTGGCATTGCTGGTCTGGTGTGAATAATGTAACATACGGATAAACGTATTGTTGCGCATAGCAAGACGATAGGATAGTTCGTGAGGAGGCAGATCACTAAACGTGTGCTCTACTGTAGTATTAGAAAACATATTGACATGAGAAATTGGAAAACATAAATGAAATGCATAACTCGTGCAGGTAACCATCAAACTCAAAAATAATATAAAACTTAGAAAAACGATACATCGGATTGAGTTTTGACTAACTCTCTCACTATGGGGGTCTATCTCATACATGTCAGATACCTGTCTAACCGTTTCACCCGAGGGGGACTTAGACAATTAAACTGGCTGACTTATTTTACTAGACCGGAGCTTACTTTTATACTCCTGCTGCGGAGTTTTCTCTAACAGGGAGGGCTTTGAGTCAAAGTCAATAGCGGGACAGTCCTTAAGAATAGTATCTTGGCAGTCTTTAAAATCTTGACAATCCTTGGAAATGTTCTTGGAAACAGTTTTTAGTCGGAGTCCGTGAAATTTCTTGACATGCGACAGGTGCACCCACCCCTTCCTGCCTTCCAACTTGACGGCAGTACGGGTGGTCAGAAGGACTAACTTCGGTTCCTTCCAGCGAGGTTCCAGCGGACTTGAACGATCAAAATTCCGGATTAAAACCAGGGTGCCGGGAAGGATCTCGTGTGGCTTGACTTCAGTATTGTCGGGAAATGCAGCAGCAACCTGTGAACGACAAGAGTGTAGGGCAGACATCAAGGAAGCTAGGTAATCTGTCAGCATATTACTGGAAACATCTGTAATACTTCGGGGTCTAGGTGTACCCCACATATTCGGGGGCGGCCGAATACGACCTCATAAGGGGACAGACCTGATCTGGAGTGTGCGACCATGCGCATATAGAATAGGGCAACTGGCAGGGCTACTAGCCAGTCTACACCTTTCTCTTTGCATACTTTGGCAATACGGATTTTCAGGGTTTGATTATGTCTCTCTACAAGACCTGCTGCTTCAGGATGGCGTACACAATGGAACTTCCACTGGTATCCTAACAGAAGGGACACATGCTTCATTAGTTCAGATGAGAATGGCTGGCCGTTATCTGAATACACGACCCTAGGGAGTCCATAACGAGGAAAGAATTCACGAACCAACTGCTTGGCAGTGGTCGCGGCTGTGTAATCTGGGACTGGATATGCTTCTGTCCACCTGGACAAAGCGCATACAACTACAAGGACATACTTGAAACCTCGACATCGCTCCATCTGAATATAATCCATCTGGAGGACTTCAAAAGGGTGGTCAGGGGGTTGGAACCCACCTTGTTCCACCGGGACACTTTTACCTGGATTGAATTGACAACATATCATACAAGTACGGACTTTCTGCTTGGCTGCAGCTCGTAAATGCTTGTTAAACCAAATGTTCCGGATACTGTCTATCATGGCTTTTTCTCCTAAGTGTGCTGGACTATGTGCGGTATTGATAATGACTTGAACCATAGAGTCGGGGAGAAACCATGTGGCTTTTCCCTTCGTCACCCATCCCTGATCTGTCTGGACCCCTCCTTGTTCGGACCATTTCTTAATTTCTTCAGGAGTAGCATGTGACTGGATATCTATGACATCTTGAGTAGGGTCCTTAACTGTCATACAAGTAGTCTGTTCTAGAGTGGATGTCGGTGTCTTGTTAACGGGTATGTCTGGTGTCTGTGCTGTAAGCTTGGCTGTTCGATCCGCTAGATCATTACCTTGGGAAATAATGTCAGTAACTTTAGTATGTGCCTTGCACTTCATGATAGCGATAGATGTCGGTAAATGTATTGCATCTAACAGAGCTTGAATAAGGAAACCATGCTGAATCTTGGTTCCATGAGAAGTCATGAAACCTCTCTCTTGCCAGAGCACTCCGAAGTCGTGTACGACTCCGAATGCGTAGCGTGAATCTGTGTAAATATTAACTTTCAGGTTCTTGGCACGTATGCAGGCTTGTGTCAGAGCGACTAGCTCTGCTGCTTGAGCAGACAGGGTGTCAATACGGTGTGTTTCAATAACTTCAGTGTCAGTAGTCACTGCATACGCGGCTACTAGTTCTCCTGTACTTGTTCTCATACATGAACCATCCACATAAAGTGTCAGGTCGGGATCTGGTAATGGAATATCTGTCAGGTCTTGTCTTGGCTTTGTTATAGTGTTAACTATTTCCACACAGTCATGTGTGGCAGGATTTGAAGTAACTGACGGTAACAGTGTAGCAGGATTTAGAACGTTGCAGCGTCTGATTTCTATGTGTGGCTGGAACAGTGTCAGTTCATAACCTGTCAATCGTGCAATAGTCAAGTGCTGGGTCTGTGTTCGATTTAAAAGAACTTCCACGGAGTGTGGAACTTGTACTGTCAAGGAGTGTCCTAATACTATGGAATCACTTTGTCTGATAGCTAGTGCTGTGGCTGCAACTGACTTGAGGCACGCAGGCAGAGCCTGGGCTACTGGATCTAGTGTGCTCGAAAAATAAGCACAGGGCTTGTATTGTCCTGCTTGATCTTGTGTGAGAACAGATAAGGCTGTACCATCACGTTCTGTGACAAAAAGCGTAAAAGACTTACTGTAGTTTGATGTAGCTAGAACAGGAGCTTGGCATAAGGCTTTCTTCAACTCGCATGATGCACTCGGCATCCCATGTACCCGATACGGGCCATCTATATTTCTCTTCTAACTGTTTGGTGTACTCCACCCACAAATCTAGATACAATATGGCACTTATGCCATGCTTTTGATACATAAAATGACCTGGACTGTCCCTAGGCGGGACAGGAACTGCTTCTTCTAACAGACCTTTTCTAGTTTTTAACTGACGTAACTTGGAAAACAATGGCATGACTGGGCTGGAGTCTAGACACAATACAATACACAATGAACACGATAATTACTGAAGAAACACCACTTTCATACCACGACATTGAAATACATGAATGACATTTAGGATAACAGTTCGGACAAAATACTACCTGGAATACTGAAAACAGAATACATGAATTTCTCGAGAACAGAACGGGCTAGAACAGAAACTAGATGCACTGCTAAAACAGTACGAAACTTACCGGTCTCATAAAGAGACACGTCAGGACCCGCATCCACCTAAGTGGACACTTCGTGTTGGATCTGTGTACCCAAACCCACGGACCAGAGACAATGCAATTGACCCTGTCTAGATACTACCCCAGCAACGGTACTCACCGGGCAGCAAGAACGGAAGGCCTCGGACTGGACTGGACTGCTACGACGACGGACGGACAAACTTCGGACTTCAGTTACGGGTGGGCCTCCGGATACCTCGGACCTTGGACTCTCGGCTTGGGCTCTGGTCGGGACTCGCCGCGTTCCTCCACCGCCTCGTCTGGATGCTGGACCGCAACCTCCGTCTCCTCCGTGGGCCTGAGGGATACTTGAAGCAGAAATATCTGCACGTGCACGGTATGGTTCCGTCACGGCTGCAGAGGATCAGGGGGCTTGCGTGGCTTCACCGGCGCGTGGGGAAAGGGCAAGTTCCTCTTCGGGCGCCATTATGTGGTAAATAAATAAATAATACCTCTATTTTTGACTAGACATACAATAACAGATAGCTCAATAAATAAGAGTCAAGATTCGAGGTAGCTGGAGTTTGCAGGTTTAATACAGCATAAAGGACAGGAACAGGACAACCTGCACGGGAATAGGATGGCAGCGCTGCACAACTTTTAATAACAGGACACAAGTATATATAGTTAAACAAAATACATGATGTTCAATACAATAGACATAGCAGTGGGCAGGGCCTGTAGCAGTCGCGAAAGATAAGGCAGAAAGTAGGTGTAACAAGAGGCGTGAACAGGGCGTATACATAGACATGTGATGTAAACGTAACGGAATATGTCATAAATGGGGCGGAAACATGGAGGGGGCTACCTAAGGAGCCGGGACCTCTAACCTAGAGATGCGCGCAAGCTGGCAATGACGTGTTACTAGGAGGAACTGGGGGCTATGACTTCTGCGCTAGAAGGAGAGACTAAAGTCTGGAGAGTCAGAGCGACATGTACCTAAACACTATCTAGTATCTGATGTTTAGAGAACATGTTGATAGAATCCAAAAGTTATCAGGGCAAAGGCTAACAGACTCTAAGACTGGTGCATGCATAATTCTACATGTAGTGTGTGTTGAGGAATATTAAATGACCATTAATACAGTATTTCTCTTGCATGGAGACGTAAAGGCTAGACCATGACGGAAACTATTGATGCGATTCAGTAGCTTAGGAATGCAGGGAAGGAGAGTTGGACTGATAACTAGAATCATAACATACTCTTGGCAGACTGGCAGGCAGAGCCAGGCCGAGCCGGGCACTGTGAGGCAGGAAGTGAGTGAAGGGTCAGGGATACAGGTGGGGGCTGTATCGCTCCTCGGAGAGGGTTTAGGAGACAGGAGCTGAATCTGAGTCCGGGCCCTTTTGAGGCCTAGAAACGGGGACTTTTACAATGAAATAACATGCACACTGTGAAACGTGGCATCATAACTTTACATAGGCCTAATACTCGTAGCTTTCACGAGAACTGGAAACTGGCATACTAGAGATGGACACAACTGTAATTGCGTCTTTAATCGATCATGGGGAATACATATGCATATTAATCATGCACACATAACATAAGATGGGGAACACGTAGGGACACAGAACATGGCAAAATTTACTTTTCCACAGAACATTGCAGGTTGCTTCGTAGGGGAGCACAGGATTCTGTACAGCAGAGGACCCCAAGGGGATGCGCTTCAGGGGAGCATTGCAGGTTGCTTCATAGGGTAGCACTGGTTGATGCGCAGCAGAGGACCCCAAGGGGATGCGCTTCAGGGGAACATTGCAGGTTGCTTCGTGGGGGAGCACAGGATGCTGTGCAGCAGAGGACCCCAAGGGGATGCGCTTCAGGGGAACATTGCAGGTTGCTTCGTGGGGGAGCACAGGATGCTGTACAGCAGAGGACCCCAAGGGGATGCGCTTCAGGGGAACATTGCAGGTTGCTTCGTAGGGGAGCACAGGATGCTGTACAGCCTACGGCCCCCGTGGGGATGCGCTTCAGGGGAGAATTGCTGGTTGCTTCGTAGGGGAGCACAGGATGCTGTACAGCAGAGGACCCCAAGGGGATGCGCTTCAGGGGAGCATTGCAGGTTGCTTCGTGGGGAGCACTGGTTGATGTACAGCAAAGGACCCCAAGGGGATGCGCTTCAGGGGAGCATTGCAGGTTGCTTCGTAGGGGAGCACAGGATGCTGTACAGCAGAGGACCCCAAGGGGATGCGCTTCAGGGGAGCATTGCAGGTTGCTTCATAGGGGAGCACTGGTTGATGCGCAGCAGAGGACCCCCAAGGGGATGCGCTTCAGGGGAGCATTGCAGGTTGCTTCGTAGGGGAGCACAGGATGCTGTACAGCAGAGGACCCCAAGGGGATGCGCATCAGGGGAGCATTGCAGGTTGCTTCATAGGGGAGCACTGGTTGATGCGCAGCAGAGGACCCCAAGGGGATGCGCTTCAGGGGAACATTGCAGGTTGCTTCGTAGGGGGGCGCTGGATGCTGTAGAGCAGAGGACCCCAAGGGGATGCGCTTCAGGGGAGCATTGCAGGTTGCTTCGTAGGGGAGCACAGGATGCTGAACAGCAGAGGACCCCCAGGGGATGCGCTTCAGGGGAGCATTGCATGTTGCTTCGTAGGGGGGGCGCTGGTTGATGTACAGCAGAGGACCCCAAGGGGATGCGCTTCAGGGGAGCATTGCCTGTTGCTTCGTAGGGGGGGTGCTGGTTGATGTACAGCAGAGGACCCCAAGGGGATGCGTTTCAGGGGAGCATTGCAGTGTGCTTCGTAGGGGAGCACAGGATGCTGTACAGCAGAGGACCCCAAGGGGATGCGCTTCAGGGGAGCATTGCAGGTTGCTTCGTAGGGGAGCACAGGATGCTGAACAGCAGAGGACCCCCAGGGGATGCGCTTCAGGGGAGCATTGCATGTTGCTTCGTAGGGGGGGCGCTGGTTGATGTACAGCAGAGGACCCCAAGGGGATGCGCTTCAGGGGAGCATTGCCTGTTGCTTCGTAGGGGGGGCGCTGGTTGATGTACAGCAGAGGACCCCAAGGGGATGCGCTTCAGTGGAGCATTGCATGTTGCTTCGTAGGGGAGCACAGGATGCTGTAGAGCAGAGGACCCCAAGGGGATGCACTTCAGGGGAGCATTGCAGGTTGCTTCGTAGGGGAGCACAGGATGCTCTACAGCAGAGGACCCCAAGGGGATGCGCTTCAGGGGAGAATTGCTGGTTGCTTCGTAGGGGAGCACAGGATGCTGTACAGCAGAGGACCCCAAGGGGATGCGCTTCAGGGGAGCATTGCAGGTTGCTTCGTGGGGAGCACTGGTTGATGTACAGCAAAGGACCCCAAGGGGATGCGCTTCAGGGGAGCATTGCAGGTTGCTTCGTAGGGGAGCACAGGATGCTGTACAGCAGAGGACCCCAAGGGGATGCGCTTCAGGGGAGCATTGCAGGTTGCTTCGTAGGGGAGCACAGGATGCTGTACAGCAGAGGACCCCAAGGGGATGAGCTTCAGGGGAGCATTGCAGGTTGCTTCATAGGGGAGCACTGGTTGATGCGCAGCAGAGGACCCCAAGGGGATGCGCTTCAGGGGAACATTGCAGGTTGCTTCGTAGGGGAGCACAGGATGCTGTAGAGCAGAGGACCCCAAGGGGATGCGCTTCAGGGGAGCATTGCAGGTTGCTTCGTAGGGGGGTGCTGGTTGATGTACAGCAGAGGACCCCAAGGGGATGCGCTACAGGGGAGCATTGCAGGTTGCTTCGTAGGGGAGCACAGGATGCTGTACAGCAGAGGACCCCAAGGGGATGCGCTTCAGGGGAGCATTGCAGGTTGCTTCGTAAGGGAGCACAGGATGCTGAACAGCAGAGGACCCCAAGGAGATGCGCTTCAGGGGAGCATTGCCTGTTGCTTCGTAGGGGGGGCGCTGGTTGATGTACAGCAGAGGACCCCAAGGAGATGCGCTTCAGGGGAGCATTGCAGGTTGCTTCGTAGGGAGCGCTGGTTGATGTACAGCAGAGGACCCCAAGGGGATGCGCTTCAGGGGAGCATTGCCTGTTGCTTCGTGGGGGAGCACTGGTTGATGTACAGCAGAGGGCCCCAAGGGGATGCGTTTCAGGGGAGCATTGCCTGTTGCTTCGTAGGGGGGCACAGGATGCTGTAGAGCAGAGGACCCCAAGGAGATGCGCTTCAGGGGAGCATTGCAGGTTGCTTCGTAGGGGGGCGCTGGTTGATGTACAGCAGAGGGCCCCAAGGGGATGCGTTTCAGGGGAGCATTGCAGGTTGCTTCGTAGGGGGGCGCTGGTTGATGCGCAGCAGAGGACCCCAAAGGGACGCGCTTCAGGGGAGCATTGCAGGTTGCTTCGTAGGGGGCGCTGGTTGATGTGCTTCCAGTGGCGATACTACGTTATATATTGAAATTGAATTATTAAACCTTTTCAATGCCCTTTCCTTCCCCTCTCGTAAATCTAGTAAATCAGAATTGGATGGCAAACATTAAATTGAAAGTGAACCCCAAGGAGACAGAATGAGTCTTTCTCTCCCATAGCAAGGTATTTCACACCAAGATACCACATCACCTTAAGCATCACACCAACAATTATAATCTTCGCATAATCTATTGGTTTCAGACTTGATTAGTTACGTCACCTAGTTATGAGGAAGCTGATGAATAAGGTCAGCAGAAGGTGATGGAGAGCTTTGGGTTCAGGGGCTGGCAGGGCAAAGGCAAGGGATGCAGGTCAAGGGCTGGTGGATCAAGGTCAGGGGCTGGCAGGTTAAGGTCCAGGGCTGGCAGGTGTGGAACAGGGATGGACTCAGGGAAAGAAAAGGGATAGGACGGAGGAGTGGGCAAGAGAGAAATAGAGGAGGGGCAGAGAGAGGGGGAGATAGAAAGGAAACAAAACGAAAGAGGTGAGAAAAAGAAAAACAGGGAAGAAAGAAAGAAGAAAAGGAAGAAGAGGGCAGAAAGAAGGAAGGAAAGTCTCCGGGCCCTTGGATTGGGTCAACTGCAGCACAATAATGGCACTTTTTCGGATTATTTCCCTTCAGAACCACCTGGAAAACATTTTGGTTTTGGAAACTGTTTTACAACATTCCGCTGTAAGATGCACTGTTCGGCCTTCAAAAACATTCCTAGGAGCAGAGCAGCCTTTCGGCGCCAGCACCAACTGTGGTGTGATAAGAGTGAAGGGTGTTTTATTTTGCTGCCTCCTCCTTCCGCGCTAATATTTGTGGCTCGCGCCACTCTGTGTCACGAGGGCGGGCAACTATTCCTCTAAAACTTTTATAACAAAAAGATGTCAGTTCCGCTTTGACGCTGTTGTAAAGAAGTGACATCCCTGCAGTGGGGACGTTGGTATCTGCACATCACAGCTCCAGAGAAACATCACCTGGGCAGAGCCCATCACTGGATTTAGATCACGAGGCACTGAAAGAAAAGAATGAGGGGCGATTCACAAACTCACACTCAGATTAGTTTCCCTTTACGGATCCCAAACAGCAGGCGTCTAAATTCTAATGCGGAACCTTTGAAGACACCTGTACATGGTCACCTCATGTGGTGTCACTCCAGATGCGGTACATGCGTGAGGGTGTCACTCCAGATGTGGTACCCGGGTGACTCAGGCCTGTGTGGGGAGTAAGACAGGTCCTTTTGTACAATTAATCACCCAGCACTCGTCCTGTGGGATGTGACCAGAAATCCGCCTCTTCTCCAGAGAGTTCAGACGGGCCTCTCCATGGTACCCGAAGCTAATGGATGTTTACACCGCTTCTGCACCCCTAGAACGTGTGATGCACGCGCTGTGCAGGCGAAACCTAAACAGCGTATTATTAACCATATAGGTGAAACCCAATGCTTTAACCAATGCTTGTTTCATTGGCTTCCCGAGTGGTTAGTTGAAAAAAGAAATATAGTCATATGTTACGAACCGGTGACGACATTGAGGCCTTTGTGTGGTAGCAGTTCAGGAGAGGGTGTGGCTTAACGGCCAGAGCGGCCGACTTTGATGCTGGGGAAGAGGCTGGAGTCTTTGCTGGAGGCGCAAACATCCTGTGATTCTGGCAACTCACCTCATCTCCCGGTGCCTAACACGATGAATGTGTCCGTCTGCACTGCAGCTGCTGCTCATGCTAAGCGCTCGGATACCTTCAGGTCGAGTTCGCGGTATATAAAACTGCAACAACAAAAAATTAATGGCTGATTACTATGTTTTTACTCGGGTTCTAACCCACACGTAGCCCTTTGGGTAGAATCCTTGAATATTGATTAGAGGAGGCAACCAATGAGAAAGAGTGTGCATGAGCCTCCTCTCTGGTCCTCCTCATGGGTTTGTTGAACGTGGGACGGAAGATACAGAGGTCAGACATTGGACGCTGCCCTGGTCCAATCAGCAGGCGAGTTTTGCAGTTTACTTTCTGGCCATGAACGCACGGTTCCTTCATTTTTGCAGTTTTGTATAGCGCCAACTCGACCCGAAGGCATCAGAACGCTTTACACGGCACCAGTGACATCACAGAAGGACACAGTCCTCATTGGCAGGCATGGGGGGGACCCAAAATCACTGAATGCTGCGCCGACGCCAATGGCATTTTCGTCCAATGAGGGCGCATCTTTTGTCAACATCGAAGGCGGTTCAGGAAGTACAGATGATAGAAGGCTTGCTATTAGAGGTTTTTCTGACCCAATGAGTACAGACGTCGTGAAGTTTCCTCTCTGGTCCGCTGCTCCTACTAGTGGAGAGTGTCGTGGGTTTAAGAATGGTTTCCTCACCGGACCGGACCGGACCCAAAGATTTACGTTTCAAGCTTTGTTCGGAGATAAACGTTTGTGATTGACGGCGGCTGTCGTCCAATGACTGGGCTTGCTTCTTACACTTTGGCGCTGAGAGTAACGAGTTTTGACACATTCAGACTCCTTATTGTTGTAGCTCTTTCAAGGCATTTTATGTCCAAGGAGGGCGACTACACCGAGCTGCCCTCTCTGGTACAGAAGCGAGACTTTAAAAAAAACTTTATTTAGCAGTTTGTCACAGGGGTAACGTGATACACATTGATATACACAGTCAATGCCAATTTCCAATGATGGATTTTTTACATATATAGATTGGTTTGGTTAAGATATACACAAGAAAGAGTGCAGCCCAGTGACGTTGTAACATTCAGTATTTAGCTGACAATACCCTTAGAGGCATATAACATCTTAGCACATTGTGAAATCTCCAGGTCCTAAATAAAGTGCATCAATTCTGTGCATTCGGTAAAGGACACATAGAACATTTAGGTAGTCGAACAGTGCAGTGTTTAGAGAGTGAGAAAAGGCTCCACTAACCAACCCCAGTGGGAACGATGCCCTGTTCCAGCGGAGAGGCTGAGTCACGCCGCAAAGATGCTAGGTAAGTTTGAAGGGGCCCCATATGTCCCTGGGCCGTGATGCAGATGGGACTGTGGTGGCATACACCTCACTCCTTGTGGCACAAGACGCCAGACTGCCCAACCAACCCTGAACTGTAGGTGCTGTCTTGCTGCCCCCGTGAATGGCCACCTCTCTCTTGGCCAACAGAAGACAAATGGCCACAAGCTTTCGAACTTTTTTGGGAAAGTTAACCACGTATCCTAAGAGGGCAATTTCGGGTAACGGGTCAATTGGTAAGTTGATAATGTCTCCCAATGTTTTGTGTACCGCTTCCCAGAAGGTTTGTAAACGCGGGCAGGTCCATGCTATGTGAGCGAAGTCTGCGTGTGGGGCATCGCATTTACGGCAGTAATGGGGTCTGGACGGGGTAATGTATATTCCGCGTAGAAATTTGAAGTGAACTAACTTGTGTCGGCTATTGAGGGAGACATTTTTAGGGGACTGCGTCTGTTTCAGAGCAACCTAGATCTCCCTCCCAGTCCCTGCGAATCTTGTCATCTTTGAGTGGGACGAGGTTTGCACAAGCTTTGTATAGTTTGGAGATGAGGTGGACACCCCGGTCGCTCTCAATGACTAGTTATAGGAGAGTCAATAACTTTGTTTCAGTGGGGAAGCCAGAAAATGTAGTACACATAGCAGAGTGAATTCACCTCAACACAAACCTGTCCATAAAGGTGATGTTAGGAAAACACGTTTAGTCACTTATCTCAAAGGTTTGGCCGACAGGAAACAAGTCACCAGTTTTTGTAATGTCTTATTTAGTTAAGGTGCGTTGTACCACTCACTCACCCGCAATTGGCAGCCAGCGGGCATTAGGATGTGTTAATGCGGTAGAGTATAGGATGGTCGAGTCGGTGACCCGCCGAAGTTTTCCCCAAACCCAACTAGTCGTGAAGACTGTTTGAATATCGTTCGGGTCGCGGGGGAGGCCTTTCGGGAGGATAGCTGCTAATTGCTCAGGAAGGACAAGATCAGCCTCTGGACGCAGAAAAGGGATTCTGGCATCTGGATGATACCAGGCATATGCGTAGCTGCACTGAGCTACTAAGTAATACAAATGTAAATTGCGATTCTCCTATTACCATGACCAGAGAATCTGGATTTCATTAAAGACACGGAGGCTCACATTATGCATACAACTTTTAATGCTTCTCCAAGCAGCCGCAACATCATAATAGAAAGGTTCCATTGAGAACATTCATAACAAATAAACTCCAGGAGCCATCAGAAGACTGCCTCTTTTAAATGAGGAAATTACAGAGTAGTCATAAAACAGCAAAAGTTCCAAACAAAGTTCATAAAACTGCATGAAGATCCAAATTTTCGAGTAACTTCAAAGGAGCGTAGGAGGAGAAATTCCAACAAAACGGAGTTCAAGGATCCAAATATCCCAAGATTTAAGAAGGATTATCTGAAAAGCATAAAAAATGTGTAAGTTTTATAGTAAAAAATAATATTGAAGAATCTTATAAATGAAATATTACAACAATGTAGACGTAACAATATATGCAATAATAATATATGCAGTAATTGATAAAGAGAGACAATTGAAAAGAATACAGTTTTCAAGCAAATAATACAGTTTTCAAGCAAATACACTCCAATTCCCAGGGAGGGATGGGTGGGATAATGTGAGCCTCCGTGTCTTTAATGAAATCCAGATTCTCTGGTCATGGTAATAGGAGAATCGCAATTTCATTACAAGACCGGAGGCTACATTATGCATGTTGGTAGCTTTGTAAAACTACGTCAGACATATGTTCTATAGGTTTGCAGTAATGACGAGCAAAAGTGCTAGCATTTGACCAATCAGCAGCTTTAAGAATATCGTCCAATTTGCCTCCAGACCAAAGTGATTTGCTAGCCATAGCACCTCTTACAGAATGAGCCTGAAATCTACGTAAATTAATACCAGCTAGACCCATAACAGATTTAACCCACCTAGAAATGGAGCTAGAGGAAATGGCTTTATGAGGTTTAACAAAAGAAACCAGTAATTGATTTTCGTTTGGAAAACGGAGAGGGGACATTCTGTGTTCATACTCTTGTAAGCAATCAACAACACAAAGCTTAGGACAAGAGTCAAAGCGGGGATAGAAGATAGAATCAGACATAGTCTTAGTTCTACGATAAATTTCAAATTCTTTACCAAACATGTTAAAAGATCTATTAGAAATGTCTAAAGCTTTAACATCAGAGACCCTTCTACAAGAAATGAGACAGAGAAGAGTAGCGAGTTTGAAAGAAAGAAATTTTCTACTGAGAAAACTGTTGTGAGGCCAAGAAATAAAGAGGTTTAAAATTAAGTTGACATCCCATAGAGAATCATATTTAGGCTTTGGTGGTCTTCTCAGACGGATGCTCTTCATGACTCTACAAATAATAACATTCTTACCTACCGTCTTACCATTCAAGAAGGTTCAAATTCCCTGTCTGAACAAGAGGGTGAATTTGTCCGTCTGCGTCTGTAAGAAGATCTTTCAGAGGAGGAATTAGGAAGGGAAAATCGTAGGTTAGTTCTAGAACTGTTGGGAACCATGCTTGGTATGGCCAAAAAGGAGTTACTAGGACAATTGAGGATCGTTCTTGTCTCACTTTCTGAAGGAGTCTCTGGATCATTGCAAATGGAGGGAAGGCATAAGCGTTGATCCCTACCCAAGGTTGGAGAAATGCATTCACTACTAGAGCACCAGGATCGGGCATCCAGCTGAAATAAGATATCAATTGGGTAGTCAATCTGCTCGCAAATAAATCTATTTGGAATGGGCCCCAGAAATGATTGAGGGAGTTGAAAACAGAAGTGTTGAGCTTCTAGTCGCTGTAATCCAAGATGAATCTTGAATTCCAATCTGCGCAAAGATTGGATTTCCCTGGAAGGTATTCTGCTCTCAGAGAGATTTTGTGTTCTAGGCAGAAAAACCAAAGCTTCTTTGCTAGATTGGAGAGGTCTTCTGACTTGGTCCCTCCTAGATGGTTTATGTAAGCAACAGCAGACATATTGTCCATTTTCAATATGACTGATCTTTTTTGAAGAAAGCGTTTGAAGCTCATTAGAGCATAAAGTCCTGCAGTTAATTCTAGATAATTGATGTGGTGCAGGGACTCTTGTTGGGACCAAATTCTTCCAGTGTTCTGGTTCTGTAGACAAGCACCCCAGCCATGAAGGCTGGCCTCCGATTCTAGAATAAAATCTGGTGCTGAACCAAAGGTCGCTCTCCCATTCCATGCATCTAGTTTGTCTAACCACCATGTTAGTTCTAAGATTGCATCTGGGTTTAAGGAAATTCGATCTCCGTACCAAAGACCTGACCTGAGAGCTCTTGCTTTTATTCTCTGAAGGGCTCGATAAGTCAGTGGTCCCGTAAAAATTGCCTGAATGGAGGAAGATAGAAGGCCTAGAAGTCTTTCTAGTTCTCTTAGGGAGAGATTTTCTTGTTTCAATACATGTCTTATCTCCTTTCTTATTTTGGCAATCTTCTTGGGAGGGAGAAGGAGAAGGCATTCTGTTGTGTCTACTGTGAAGCCCAGGAACTCCATCTTCTTTGAGGGGACTAGAATGGATTTTTCCCCCGTTTATGATAAAACCGAGACTATCTAAGAGGTCTATAACTGTCTTCAGATCTTTGATGATTTGAGCATAGTCTTGAGAAAGAATCAGGATGTTGTCTAAGTAAATGATGAGACAAATCCCTTTTTCTCTTAGACATGAGGCAACTGCTCTCATTACCTTGGTGAAACACCATGGGGCAGAAGAGAGGCCGAAGGGAAGAGCCTGAAATTGAAAGAGATGGTTTTTCCAAATGAACTGAAGAAAGGGTTGGTGTTCCTTTGTCATGGGAATTGTAAAGTAGGCGTCCTTCAGATCTAATTTGACGAGCCAGTCTCCTTCTAGTAAGAGGTCTCTGAGAAGATGGATGCCCTCCATCTTGAAATGACGGTAGACAAGGAATTTGTTGAGTTCCATGAGATTTATAACCGGTCTCCAACCCTTGTCTTTCTTTTCCACAAGGAAGAGAGTACTTACGAATGTCATAAATTCCATGGGTACCTCTAGAATGGCTCCTTTTTTTTTAGCATTGAGGAAATTTCTTCTTCTATGATTTTTTTCTTGATCTAGTGTAAGGGGTGTCGGTCTTGGAAGAGAGTACTGTATTGGAGTTTGGGTGAAAT
This sequence comes from Lissotriton helveticus, assembly GCF_964261635.1. Taxonomy (NCBI): domain Eukaryota; kingdom Metazoa; phylum Chordata; class Amphibia; order Caudata; family Salamandridae; genus Lissotriton; species Lissotriton helveticus. Next base: position 42,993,112 of record NC_136065.1, read on the forward strand.
CTATACAAAAACTTTGAACGGTGTTCAGAACCCAGGGATCTTGTGTGATAATTTTCCAATTGTGGTAAAAGAATCTTAGTCTGCCACCCACTTTTGGATTCAAAGAAAGGGAAGGGGATGGAGTACTCACTTTGAGGGGTGGAGTCGGCAGGTGCTCCTCGTGCTCGGAATTCTCTGGAGCGGAAACCTCTTCCTCTGGGTGGATAAAACTGTGGTTAGTTGGGTGGTTGGTACCCTCTACCAAAGTTGCCTCTGTTTCTTGGGAAGGGGCGTCGATTAAAGCGGCCGAAAGACTGCCCCCTTCTTCCAGCCCTTACAAAAAGGTTGCTGTTGTAGTTAAAAACTTTTTTCATGTTTTGATGTGCTCTATCTAAAGCGGTAAAGGTTGATACGTATTAAATCTTCTCCAAAATGTAAACCTTTTGGATTAATGGAGGTTTCTTTTTTAGCCATATCGATTAATTTTGGACTCATTTTATTGAGGACTACTCTTATTCTTTCACAATTAAGTCCTGCGTTGGCATTTCCTAAGAGGACAAGTGCTCTTTGGCTCCATCCTCGAATGGAGTGTGTGTCGAGAGGGGAACCATTAAGGTAACTCTCCTCAGCTGCGTCGAATATTTTAGTAAGTGGACCTAGGATGTCGTGTAACTTTATCTTGGCAGAGCTTAAGCGACCTTTCCAAGCCTTTGCGTGGGTCTCTTCCTAATTTAAAAAGATAAGTAATTAGTTCCGGATCAAGGTTAGGAGTTTGACAGACTTTACCTTCAATTGAAGGTCTCGTGCATTCTGCCCTCAAAAGATTGCGAGTTTCCCTTTCTAAAGGGTTCCTAATCCATTTAGATATGAATTTAGAAACGTGCTCATGTGGAGTCCACTCTGAGCTTCTAGGATGTTTAATGTTAAAAGGGGAGAACATTTCTTCCCCTGAACGGTCCAAGATACTATCTTTAGAAGATGAAGGACCATTGTCGTCATTCAAGAGAGGAGAGTTGAAGCCGTTGTCGAAAGTCCTGAGACTTCGTTAGATCTCCTGACACTCTCCAAGCAAGAAGGTTCAAATTCCCTGTCTGTATTAGAGGATGAATTTCGCCATCTACGCCTACTAGAAGATGATCCTGGCACGGGATCAGGAAAGGGGTGTCGTAACTCAGTTCCAGAGCTGTTGGGAACCATGCTTGGGAGGGCCAGAAGAGAGTGACTAGAACAAGGCAGCATTGTTCGACTTTGACTTTCTGAAAACTCTCTGGATCATTGCGAAGGGGGGAAAGGCATAAGACCTCAGATCCCTCCACGACTGAAGAAATGCATTCACGGCTAGAGCTGCGGGATCGGGCATCCAACTGAAGTACTTTTCGAGTTGAAATGTTAATCTGCTTGCGAAAAGATCTATTTCTAAGGGTCCCCAAATTGTATTGAGCGAATTGAAAACCGAAATGTCGAGTTTCCAGTTGCTGTGATCTCTGAGGAATCTTGAGTTCCAGTCTGCGGAAATGTTCGTTTTCCCAGGAAGATATTCCGCTTTCAGGGCGATCTTGTGTTCTAAGCAGAACATCCAACGTTTCTTTGCCAGATTCGAATGGTCCGCAGATCTTGTGCCGCCTAGGCGGTTTATATAGGCTACTGCCGATATATTGTCCATCTTCAAAACGACTGATCTCCCTTGAAGGGAGTGTTTGAAACTCATTAAGGCAAAAAGACCAGCGGTGAGTTCCAAAAAATGTATGTGTTGGAAAGATTCCTCCTGAGACCATGTTCCACCAGTGTTCTGGTCTAGAAGGCAAGCCCCCCAGCCATGCAAGCTGGCATCTGATTCCAGAACGAATTCGGGTTTCGTCCCAAAAATCGCTTTTCCATTCCAGGCGTCTAGATTTTCTAGCCACCAGTTCAGTTCTAGAGTGGCATCCTTGTCTAACGAAATGAGGTCTTCGTACCAAAGACCAGATCTTAGAGCTCTCCCTTTAACTCTCTGGAGAGCTCGATAGTTCAAGGGTCCCGGGAATATCGCTTGGATAGAGGAAGAAAGGAGACCAAGGAGTCTTGCAAGATCCCTGAGGGGAAATTCTTTGAGCTTCAGAACATGACGTATTTCTTTTTTGATTTTCGTAATTTTTTTGGAGGGAAGAAGTAGGAGACACTGGGATGTATCCACAGTGAACCCCAAAAACTCCATTGACTTCGAAGGAGTTAAGACAGATTTTTCTTTGTTGATTATGAAGCCTAAGCTTTCTAAAAGGTTCATAACAGTTTCCAGGTCTTGGGAGATTTGAGAGAGCTCTTGAGACATAATAAGAATGTCGTCTAGATAAAAGATTAAGCGTATTCCTCTTTCTCTCAGAAAGGAGGCGATAGGTCTCATGACCTTGGTAAAACACCAAGGGGCTGATGAAAGACCGAAAGGAAGGGCTTTGAACTGGAATAAACGATCTTTCCAAATAAATTGTAGGAAGGGTTGGTGAATTTCCGCCATGGGAATGGTGAAATAGGCATCCTTCAGGTCTAGTTTTACCAGCCAATCCCCTTCGAGGAGAAGATCCCTTAGGAGATGAATCCCTTCCATTTTGAAATGTCGGTACACCAAAAATTTGTTGAGATGTTTTAAGTTTATAACTGGTCTCCACCCTTTGTCTTTTTTCTCCACAAGGAAGAGAGTGCTTACGAATTTGAGATCCTCCATTGGGACCTGCATGATTGCACCTTTTTTGAGCATGGAAGAGATCTCTTCTTCTATAATACTTTGTCGTTCTGGGGGTATCTGGAAGTTCTTTGGGAGAAAGAACTGTTTTGGGGTTTCTGTGAAGTCTATTTTGAAGCCACGGACGGTGTTCAAAACCCAAGAATCTTGAGTGATTCTTTCCCAATTCTGGGAAAAGAACTTGAGTCTCCCTCCCACCTCTGAGGGGGAAGAAAGAGGGATAGGAGGGGAAGAGGTACTCACTTGGTGTGGAGTCACTGGAAGATTGTCCGCGGGATCTGTAACCTCTTGAACGCATGCCACGTCCTCTTTGCGGAAAGAATTGCGAATAGTTGGCCTGTTGGAAGCCTCTTCCGAAACCTCTTGACCTCGAAGTGGACCTTTGATTAAACCGGCCGGAAGATCGGCCCCTAGTTCCGGCCCGTCCAAAAAGGTTGTTGTTAAAAACCTTACGCATATTCTGCTGTGCCTTGTCCAAGGCTGTAAACATGGAAACATATTTCCCTAAATTTTTGATGAGTTCTTCTCCAATGAGAAGACCTTTGGGATTTTGAGATGTTTCTTTATCCGCCAAATCCGACAGCTTCGGATTAATCCTAGTTAGGACAACTCTTCGCCTTTCAGCGTTCAAGCCTGAATTGGCATTTCCGAGCAGGATTAAGGCTCTCTGACTAAGGCCTCTTATTAAATCAGTGTTAAGTGGGGTTCCATTAAGGTGGCTCTCCTCTGCAGCATCTATAATTCTTGCTAGAGGACCAAGGACATCTAGGACACGGTCTTGGCAGCCTTTAAGAGACCTCTCCATTCCTTTGCGGGGGTCTCGACCAAGCTTAAAAAGAAATGTTATTAATTCTGGGTCCAAATTAGGTGTTTGGCAAACCTTATCGCCAATAGATGGTCTTGCGCACTCGGCCCTCAGGATATTGCGAGTATTGCGCTCAAGTGGAAATCTCAACCACTTATTAATGAATTCAGCCACATGATCGTGGGGCCACCATTCAGAGCTCCTAGGGTGTGTCAGATTAAGGGGTGAAAACATTTCCTCCCCAAGAGGATCAAGGATGGTATCTTTAGGAACAGAGGAGGAAGAAGAAGACTCCGGGGGGTTGAAGAGGTCTTCGTCATAATCGTCATTCAAGTCTAGCACGTATTCGTCAGGGGTACTATCAGACTTGTCATCCTCAAAATCATTATCGAGCACATGGTCGTTAGCACTTAGATCTTGTGTGCCGCTAAGGACACCCGAATATCTTGTGCCACGAGGGACACCATAAAATCTTGTGCCGCGAGGGGCACCATAGTAAGTTGTGCCGCGATGGACACCACGATAAGTTGTGCCGCGAAGGGCATCCAATTGGTTTGAGGTGCGAGGACCTCCCATGTATAGCGAGGTGCAAGGACCTCCCACAGTGCTTAGGGGTAAATCTTGTAGATTCTTTAGCTTTTTGGTTTTTTTACCCCTTGATTCATAAGAATCTTGAAAATGAACATCGGTAAATTCATCTCCATTAGGGGAGATGGTCCTTTTGGAAGATAGGGTTGTGCTCAGAGGATTGCGCTGATGTAATTGTGTTCCATTACATTCCACACCAGGGGTAGGGGCCGAGGCACCCTCAGAGTCAGAACCAGACATGACTCTTTTTTTTTTTTTTTTTTATATTTAAGGCCTTTAAATGCTCAAGCAAATGGATACACTTTAATTTGCTTTAAATAAATAAATACACAAGTCTACTAGTAGGAAAAACGATCTGAAATGTGTGATGTCCAGGTTTGAATTAAATTCGTTTTGGAAAATAACCCCGTATTCTTGAAGAAATAGCTCCGTATTTCAGAAGGGACACAGCTGATGCGCGGAGGTCGAGCAACTGATTCGAAGTCTCTCACGCGCTCAGCCGATTGCATGGCAACGACGCGATAGGGAAGAAAGCACCTTGGCAACGCGCTTACGCGGCGTCGTTGCTCGCAAGGTCCTTTCCTCAGCGCGAAGCAGGGCATGCTCGCCCTGAAGTATTTGAAGGAAAACTCGGCAGGGGCGCGGGAGTGAAAGGAATGGGAAACAAACATAGCGAAAGCGGGCAACTCAGTACAGGGTAACTTGGAAAATCGAAAGTAAGGCAATGAGGAGATATAATTCTCGTCTTTTTTTTTTTTATTTTTATAAGTATAAGCAGTTCAAAATACTTACGTGTGCTGAAAAAGAAACCATTAGGGTAAAAGATAAATTAAATGTACAGCAGACAATACGCAGTAAGCATCAATCCGACCAAAGGAAGGAGGGAAAAGGGGGGATTTCCATAAATTGGAAATCGGTATGGATAGGGAGGAGGGTAAAGGGCAGAGGGAATGGAAACCCAAACCCTGAGATTTCACACCTCCTACAAATAAAGCATAACAATCATAATAATCACAAGCATAGCAATGAGAAAGGCAAGGAGTAACATGTTAGTTATCTGCTCAGAGCCGCATTTAAAAGAGGCAGTCTTCTGATGGCTCCTGGAGTTTATTTGTTATGAATGTTCTCAATGGAACCTTTCTATTATGATGTTGCGGCTGCTTGGAGACGCATTAAAAGTTGTATGCATAATGTAGCCTCCGGTCTTGTAATGAAATCAAGTACCCCATAGCCTCCTCTTTCATAGGGAAGAGTCATGACCTGCCAGCGAACTCGGGCCCGTTTGTCCCCCCAGACCAGACGTATTAAGTGTGTGCGGAGCGTAAAAAAAATCTATTTGGGATGGGAATGGGAATGTTGTTGAAGAGATATAAAAACTTAGGGAGGACAATCATCCTGATAATAGCAACTCGGCCGGCAATGGACAGCAGCCAACTGAGCCACTTGTCAATTTGTGTCTCTAGGGTGTTAACAGCCTGTCCATAGTTGAGACGGATAATCTGCTCTGCATCTAGGTGGATGTGTATGCCCAGGTACTTGACGGAATAAGTACACCATTCCAGTGGGTACTCAGGCTCCCAAGCCTTCATGCTGGGAGTTAGGGGGAAGATCACAGACTTGTGCCAATTGATGCCAAGGCCTGAGTACAAGCCAAAATGGAGTATTTGAGGTATGAGAGAGTCTAGATTAACTTGTGGGTCTCTAACGTAATGGATAGTGTCATCAGCATACAGTGAGACTAATATTGGGCCCGTGTTAAATTGCAGGCCTCTGTGTAGGTGTTTTTCTTGGAAGTGGTGGATTAGGGGGTCCATAGGAAGAATAAATAATAAAGGCGATAGCGGGCAGCCTTGTCGCGTGCCCCGTGACAATGTAAAGTTGTAGTGAAGAAGGTCCACTCAGGAAGGTAGTATTTCAAGATGATTTTATTCATGAAGATAACATGTTGTAAGGTACTGGACATCACGTAGATATGTGGTAGATCAGAGCCCCACCAGGAGCTGCCTGTCAGCTGCTCAGCCCATGCCCAACTGTCGCTCTGCCTCCAACCGTCCCAACATTCCGAGGCATCATCAGACTCCAACATTCTAATGAGTCAGAACACAGGCACTGGCAGAGCAGGGCTGGTAAACACCTGTTAGAAAGGCAAACCCGGGGGCGGCAGAAGGTGTCTGACTGACCACCCCTAGGTCTACCCCTCCTTCAGAGAAGAGACCGAGCGATGCCGAGGGGCCTCCGACGTGAGGGCCCTCTCTTAGAATCGTACAGCAGAATACCTACACCACTACAAAAGTACACAACACGTAGATAGAGTTTTCAAGCTTTATCTGGCAATAAGTATCGTTTCAATATATACAGCAGATCCTGGGATCTGGAAAGTCTCGTGACCAGGGGGGAGGTAGCGGGACAGTCTTATAGATGGTCGTTGGCAAGGAGACCCTACGCGCAGCTCTCAATCCTCGAGCTGGGGGGTTCCGGAAAGTTGGGCCGCGGCAGCGCCAGCAGGCTCTCAGAGGGTTCAGCGGGTGTGGACCGCGGCAGCGCCAGCAGGCTCCAAGATGGTTCAGCGAGTGGACCGCGGCAGCGCCAGCAGGTTCCAAGATGGTTCAGCGAGTGGACCGCGGCAGCGCCAGCAGGCTCCAAGATGGTTCAGCGAGTGTGGACCGTGGCAGCGGCAGCAGGTTCCAAGATGGTTCAGCGAGTGGACCGCGGCAGCGCCAGCAGGTTCCAAGATGGTTCAGCGAGTGTGGACCGCGGCAGCGCCAGCAGGTTCCAAGATGGTTCAGCGAGTGGACCGCGGCAGCGCCAGCAGGTTCCAAAGTAGAGCAGCAAGGTGAGTTTGTCTCAGGGTCAGCCGTCAGCGTCAGCAGGGCTTCTCGACTCCGGGATACAACTCCCGTCCTACTCCGGGGCTGGCCCAGATATAGGTCTGGAGTCCTTTGATGTCCGGACCCTCTCGCCTGGGGGTCAGAGGGGCCGGGATGATGGTGTCCAGACACCCAGCAGGGGGGTGGAGCCAGCGCCCAGGGAGGCCGGAGGGCGATCGATACCAGGCATCCGGGGACGGTTGGAGAGCCATTGAAACTCCCCTCTCCTTGCCTCTGGTTGAGTGGCCACTCTACCACCTGGAGGGTCTTGGTGCCTCGATGGCGGGCTCGCTGGGGCTGTGGCCGCGGCTGGGCCGGAACCACGTGTCTGTGCCGTGATGGGCCAAGATGGCGTCGGGCCGGGAATGTGGGTCCGTGGTGGGCACCGGACCGGTAATGCTGGGGCGGCCCGAGTGGACAGTGTCAGTGGTTGTGGGCCACCGGGTGGCGGATCTGGTGGTTTTATTTATTTATTTATGGGTTTGTATAGCGCTAGAATCACTCCGCCAGGAGTATCTCTGCGCTTTTGACCGGTAATCAAAGACACACTGTTGGGATTGGTATTAGATTTCATTTTTGAATAAGATGGTCTTTAGAGATTTTCGAAATATTAGGTGCTCTTTGCATTGTCTTAGGGCTAGGGGTAATTTGTTCCACAGCTTTGGACCCATTGTAGACAGTGCTCTGCCTCCATGTCTGGCTCTTTTGATATGGGGGACCACCAGGAGAAGATTATTACTTGATCTGAGAGATCGTGTTGGGACGTAAGGAACAAATTTCCGTTCAAGATAAGTGGGTCCTTGTCCATTCAGACACTTGTGAATAAGGCAGCATATTTTAAATTTTGCCCTTTGTCTAACTGGGAGCCAATGTAATTGATCAAGGAGGGGTTTGGAGGCAGTTCTTGGGGGAGCATTCAGAACTAGGCGAGCTGCCGTGTTCTGAATGACTTGTAGCTTATCCAGTACTCCTTCATTGGCAGAGAGTAATAGACCGTTGCAATAATCGATCCGACTCAAAATCAGTGCTTGAACGAGGGTTTTTCTTACCAGGTTAGGTAGGAGTGGAAATTTTTTTCGGAGCAAGCCTATGGTATAGAAACATATCCCTGAAATATAGGTGGTGTGTTGTTTTAGTGACAGGTCGTGATCAAACCGAATTCCCAGATTCTTCATGACGTGTTTCGGTTCAGGGACTGCTCCTAGCTCTGATGGCCACCATTCTGGGGTCCATAGTAACTTAGCCTCCCCAAATAGCATGATCTCCGTTTTACTAACGTTACACTGGAGGTAGTTGGTAGACATCCATTTTGCCACTTCTCTCATGCCTGATGAGGAGGAGTTCCTAACCTCTGTGGAACGAGTCTTGAAGGGGAAAAGGAGCTGCGTGTCATCTGCGTAAGACACGGGGACAAAGCCGTGTCTACGCAACACTCCAGCCAGGGGTGCCAGATAGATATTAAAAAGCGTAGGGCTCAAACATGAGCCCTGTGGCACCCCTTTAGAAATCTTAGTTTCCACCGAGCGGTATGCACCCATGGTGACTCTCTGGGTCCGATCGACTAGAAAACTCTCTAGCCATTCAAGGGCCTTGTTCCTAAGGCCAGCGTCTGACAACCGTTGAGTCAGGATGGAGTGAGATACGGTGTCGAACGCTGCCGATAGGTCCAACAAAACCAAGATGATAGAAAGGCCCTTGTCCTGGTAGGCATGGAGATCATCGGTAACAGACAGTAAAGTGGATTCTGTACTGTATTTGGGGCGGAATCCTGATTGGGATTCATCCAGGGCTTGTACTTGTTCAATATGTGCAGATAGGTGGCAGTTGACATGTTTTTCTATTATTTTTCCCAAGAATGGTAACAGGGAGATAGGTCTTAGATTTGTCAGGACAGACCATAATAAGGCGGTGTTTTTCCTTATTGGTCTGACAAGTGCTCTCTTCCATTCCTTGGGGACAATACCTGAGATGAGTGAAAGGTTTACTAATTCCGTCATCATTGGGCTTAGATGTTCAGCTAGAGAGGGCATTAATCTAGCAGGGATGACATCCTCAGGACTCCCACTTTTAATCTGTTTTATAAGGATCGTTGTTTCTTGAAGCGAAATGGGGGGAAACCTGTCCAGAGATTGTGAATCAGATATAAGAACAATGGGATTAGGATGGGGTGCCATGTCAGTCAATAGAGCCTGGTTGGTACATATTATCTTATCATAAATTTTATCAATTTTGTTAATGAAGAAACACGAGATGTCATCACACAGTTGTTGGGATGACATGTCAGGAGCTTCACACGCTGCGGGTTTGGCAAATGTTTGTACTATTTGGAAGAGAACTCTAGGGGAGTTTCCTGCCTCTTGTATTTGGGTGGCAATATGTGCTTTCCACGCACAGCGTATCGCTTTGTGGTAGGAGGATAGTGCACTCCGATATTTATTCTTATCCTCTGGGAGGTGGGATGTTCTCCATCTTTTTTCCAATTTCCTAGCTCCTTGTTTGAGGGTTCTTAGATGATCAGAGAACCACACTTCTTGCTTTTTGGCTGGTTTAGATTTAAAAGACTTTAATGGGGCAATTATGTCTATAGCTTTCCTGGTTTCACCTTCGAATTTCTTAAGAGCAGTTTCGATGTTATCCGAGGGTCGTAGAACAGGAAGGTTAAAATTTTCTCCAAAAGTAGAGTTTGTGACTTTGTGCCATTGTCTGCGGATGCAGGGTAAGGTACTGGAATACGTGATGTTGGGTGCTTGGGACGGAGTGATGAATTCCACAATGAAGTGGTCAGTCCAACTCACTAGAATAGCAGGGGGGCACGAAATCATCTGCACATTGGAAAAAATAAGATCTAAGGTGTGACCAGCCTGATGGGTAGGTACCATGTTTTTCAATGTCAGACCTAACGATGATAGGTCTGTTATTAGAGATTGCGCTTCATTACAGTCTGGTCTCTCACTGTGAACATTGAAGTCCCCAACTAATGTGAACTCATTATCATTATTGATATGTGGGGCAAGTAATTCAACTAAGTTGTTAGTGAAATTCTTGCAAGGACCAGGCGGCCTATAGACTAAGGCGCCTCTATAGTTTTCTTTAGGGGATGACTGAATTTTAAAAATCAGAATTTCAATATCAGGGGAACTAAGTTCCTCTAGAATCGTAACTCTTAGTTCTTCTTTATACACCACAGCAATTCCACAGCCAGTTTTCAAGGGGCGATCCAGTCTCAATATTTTGTAGTTACAAGGGATAGCAAGAGTTATGGCCGGGGTGCAATGAGGTTTGAGCCATGTTTCTGTTAGATAGCACACCTCGGGTTGTTTGGAGGTGATCATATCCCAGACCTCTGCCGTGTGTTTAGAGAGGGACCTAATGTTACATAGGATATTTCTCCTTCCTACTGGGGGGGTATCTGTGACTTGAAATGGCGTGGATACCATTGAGTTGTAGCAAGGTGTGCGGTGGGTCATAGGCAGAGTGGTTACAAATTGGGTGTGACACAAACGACAAGAAAAGGGGCCTTCCACCTCTAGTTGAGCTGTACATGTAGCGTCTGATGGCAAATGAACATTTAAATTACGCAGTATGCTTGCAGTGGAACGAAAATTAGTGTTTATTTAATAGCGTTTGTAGGTCGTGCAGAGGTGTGCCCAGGGCCGACCCGGGCTGGGTGAAGGGCCGATGTCGTCCGGGGCCCGCCATGCGGGAGGGGTAGGACCACGCCACGAGGCCGGGTCCAACACACATCCCCTCCAGCTGAAGGCAGGGGAGAGTCACCCATCTTCTTGAGGATTCTCCTCGCCAAGGCGGAAGAATCTGGAGAGGCCGTCAGCGTTGGCGTGGTCGTTGCCAGGGCGATGTTCCACGGTGAAGTTCATCCCTTGGAGGGAGATGGACCAACGTAGCAACTTCGGGTTCTCGCCCCGCATCTGCATCAACCACCGCAGGGGCCGGTGGTCGGTCTGTACTCGGAAGTGGGTGCCGAAGAGGTAGGGCCGGAGCTTCTTTAGGGCCCATACGACGGCGAAGGCTTCCCTCTCGATGGTGCTCCATCGTTGTTCTCTGGCCAGCAGGCGCCGGCTGATGAAGGCCACCGGGAGGTCGACTCCGTCAGAGTTCATTTGGGAGAGGACGGCCCCAATTCCGTGTTCCGAGGCATCGGTTTGGACGATGAACTCTTGGCTGTAGTCGGGGGCCTGGAGCACCGGGGCGGTGCACGTGGCAGTTTTTAGTGTCTCAAAGGCTACTTGGCACTCGGGGGTCCAGTGCACCTTCGGGGGTAGTCTCTTGGAGGTTAGTTCTGTGAGGGGCCCCACAATGCTCCCATAGTCCTTTATGAACCGCCGATAGTATCCAGTGAGCCCCAGGAAGGCTCGGATAGCGGTCTGGGTGACGGGGGGCTCACAGGCCTGGATGGCGTCAATCTTGGGTTGGAGGGGAGCCACTTGGCCGCTCCCCACTTGGTGTCCCAGATAGGTCACGGACCCTTGACCGATCTGGCACTTGCTGGCTTTCATTGTTAGTCCGGCCCATTGGAGGGCCGTCAGGACCTTCCAGAGGTGGGACAGGTGCTCATCCCACGAAGGCTGTACACTGCAATGTCGTCCAGATAGGCGGCACTGAACTCTTCTAGCCCCGCCAGCACCCTGTTCACAAGTCTCTGGAAGGTGGCCGGGGCGTTTTTCATGCCGAAGGGCATCACTGTGAACTGGTAGTGGCCATCTGGGGTCGAGAATGCGGACCGCTCTTGTGCTCCTGGCGTGAGGCCGATTTGCCGGTACCCGGCCGTGAGGTCGAAGGTGCTGAGGTACCTGGCGGCTCCCAGGCGATCGATCAGTTCATCCGCTCGGGGAATGGGATGGGCGTCGGTCCTGGTGACAGCATTCAGTCCCCGGTAGTCGACACAGAACCGCAGCTCCGGGGGTACCCCGGGGGCGGCGGCCTTAGGGACCAGGACGACGGGACCGGCCCATGGACTGTCTGAGGGTTTGACTACCCCTAGGGCTAGCATTTTGGAAACTTCGGCTTGGATGCAGCCCCGGACTCGGTCGGGGACTCGGTAGGCTCGGTGCCGCACGGGCGGACTGTCCCCGGTGTCGACGTCGTGAACACACCACTGGGTGACTCCGGGGGTGAGGGAAAATAAGTTCGCAAATTGACCCAGCAGTTTCTGGCAGGCCTGGAGCTGTTTGGGGGTCAGTGTGGGAGAGAGGGAGACCCCCTCGACCAAACCATCTTTCTCAGAGGTGCTCAGGAGGTCTGGTAGAGGCTCGGAGTCGTCCTCTGCTCCGTCATCGGTAGCCAACAACAGGCTCAGTTCGGTGTGGACAAAGTGGGGCTTGAGCCGGTTGGTGTGTAGGACCCGGAGGGGGTTCCGGGGGGACTCCATGTCCACGAGGTAGGTGACGGGGCTCTTGCGCTCCACCACACGGAAGGGTCCTGTCCATTTGTCCTGGAGGGCGCCGGGGTCGACGGGGGACATGGCCCAGACCTGCTGGCCCGGCTCGAATTCGATGGACGAGGCGTTTTCATCATACCAGCGCTTCATCTCCTCCTGACTGGCTTTTAGGTTGGATTCGGCCAGTTCCCGGAACTTCCGAGTCTGGTTGCGGAGAGTCAAGAGGTATCGGAAAACATCAGGCGGAGCATCGGAGGCGGCCAGCTCCCAGCCTTCTTTGACCAGGCTGAGGGGGCCTCGCACAGGGTGTCCATATAATAGTTCAAAGGGGCTGAACCCCAGGGACTTCTGGGGTACCTCCCGGTAGGCGAACAGGAGGCACGGCAGCAGAACGTCCCACTTGCGCCGGAGGGGTTCTTCCAGGCCTTTGATCATTCCTTTCAGGGTCCTATTGAACCGCTCCACTAGTCCATTCCCCTGAGGGTGATACGGGGTGGTGAACTTATATGCGACCCCGCACTGTTGCCATAGGGACTGCATATATTTGGATATAAAGTTTGTGCCCCGATCACTTACGACCTCTCGGGGGAAGCAGACTCTAGAGAAGATCCCCATGAGCGCTCGCCCCACTACGGGGGCTGTGATAGTCCGGAGAGGGATAGCTTCTGGGTAGCGGGTGGCATGGTCCACCAGGACGAGGATGAAGCAGTGCCCCTGAGAGGTTGGAGGATCCAGGGGCCCAACGATGTCGATCCCTACTCGCTCGAAGGGAGTGGTTACCACGGGAAACGGTTGGAGTGGGGCTATGATTTTCCCCCCACTCTTTCCACTGGCTTGGCAGGTCGGACAGGTTCAGCAGTGGTTGTACACATCGCTGCGCATCTTCGGCCAATAAAAGTGGGTCACCAGGCGGCTGTAGGTTTTGTCCTGCCCCAGGTGCCCAGCGAGGGGCACATCACGTGCCAGGTTTAAGAGAACGTCCCTGAAGGGGAGGGGGATGACTAGCACTCGGCCGGCCCCCAGCTCTGCGATTTTCTGTTCGCTGTACAGGAGGTCCTGGTCCCAATAGATCCAGTGGGACCCCGAGGGGGCTCCTGTGGCTTGTGTGGCGGCTTGTTGTCGGAGTCCCTCAAGGGAAGGACAGGTCCTTTGTTCCTGACGGAACTGCTCACGTGTGGAAAAGTAAATTTTGCCATGTTCTGTGTCCCTACGTGTTCCCCATCTTATGTTATATGTGCATGATTAATATGCATATGTATTCCCTTATGATCGATTAAAGACGCAATTCCAGTTGTGTCCAACTCTAGTATGCCAATTTCCAGTTCTCGTGAAAGCTACGAGTATTAGGCCTATGTAAAGCTATGTTGCCACGTTTCACAGTGTGCACGTTAATTCATTGAAAAGTCCCCGTTTCTAGGCCTCAAAAGGGCCCGGACACCAGATTCAGCTCCTGTCTCCTGAACCCTCGTTGAGGAGCGATACAGCCCCCACCTGTATCCCTGACCCTTCACTTACTTCCTGCCTCACAGTGCCCGGCTCGGCCTGGCTCTGCCTGCCAGTCTGCCAAGAGTATGTTATGATTCTAGTTATCAGTCCAGCCCTCCTTCTCTGCATTCCTAAGCTACTGAATCGCATCAATAGTTTCAGTCATCGTCTAGCCTTTATGTCTCCATGTAAGAGAAATAATGTATTAATGGTCATTTAATATTCCTCAACACGCACTACATGTAGAATAATGCATGCACCAGTCTTAGAGTCTGTTAGCCTTTGCCCTGATAACTTTTGGATTCTATCAACATGTTCTCTAAACACCAGATACTAGATAGGCTTAGGTACATGTCGCTCTGACTCCGCAGACTTTAGTCTCCTCTTCTAGTGCAGAAGTCATAGCCCCCAGTTCCTCCTAGTAATACGTCATTGCCAGTTTGCGCGCACCACTAGGTCAGAGGTCCCGGCTCCTCAGGTAGCCCCCTCCATGTTTCCGCCCCATTTATGACATATTCTGTTACGTTTACATCACATGTCTATGTATACGCCCTGTACACACCTCTTGTTACACCCACTTTATGCCTTATCTTTCGCGACTGCTACAAACTCCGCCCACTGCTACGCCTACTGTACCGAATGCAATGTAATTTGTTTTAGTATATATATGTTATGCACTGTTATTAAAGTTAGCGCGCTCATCCCAGATCCTGCCCCGGCAGCTGCCGGGCCCTGCCATCCCATTCCCATGCAGGCTGTCCTGTTCCTGTCCTTTATGCCTGATTAAAGCCTGTAAACTCCAGCTACCTCGAATCTTGACTCTTATTTATTGAGCTATCTGTTTATATTGAATCCAGTCAAAAATAGACCCGGTATTTAATTATTTATTTACCACATAATGGCGCCCGAATAGGGACTTGCCCTTTCCCCACGCGCCGGAGAAGCCACGCAAGCCCCCTGACCCTCTGCAGTCGTGACGGAACCATCCTGCGCAGTGGCAGATATTTCTGCTTCAAGTATCCCTCAGGCCCACGGAGGAGACGGAGGTTGCGGTCCAGCATCCAGACGAGGCGGTGGAGGAACGCGGCGAGTCCCGACCAGAGCCCAAGCCAAGAGTCCAAGGTCCGAGGTATCCGGAGGCCCACCCGTAACTGAAGTCCGAAGTTCGTAGTCCGTCGTCGTAGCAGTCCAGTCCAGTCCGAGGCCTTCCGTTCTTGCTGCCCGGTGAGTACCGTTGCTGGGGTAGTATCTAGACAGGGTCAATTAATTTGTCTCTGGTCCGTGGGTTTGGGTACGCAAATCCAACACGAAGTGTCCACCTAGGTGGATGCGGGTCCTGACGTGTCTCTTTATGGGACCGGTATGTTTCGTACTGTTTCAGCAGTGCATCTAGTAATTCTAGTAAGTTCTGTTCTCGAGAAATTCATGTGTTTCTGTTCTCAGTATTCCAGGTAGTATTCTGTTCGAACTGTTATTTTAAATGTTATTTCAATGTGTTTTCAATGTCGTGGTATGAATGATTTGTTTTCTCACTCATTATTGTGTTCATTGTGTATTGTATTGTGTCCAGATCCCAGTTTAAATCATGCCTCTATTCTCCAAGTTACGTCAGTTAAAAACTAGGAAAGGTCTGCTCGAGGAAGCAGTTCCTGTCCTGCCTAGGGACAGTCCAGGTCATTTTATGTATCATAAGCATGGCATAAGTGCCATATTATATCTAGATTTATGGGTCGAGTATACTAAGGAATTAGAAGAGAAATATAGATGGCCTGTATCAGGCACATGGGATGCCGAGTGCATCATGCGAGTAGAAGAAGCATTATGGAAAAAGAAAGCCAGACAGTCACAGAAAGATGCCATCGAGTTATGGCGCAAAGAATCTCATAAAAGAACCGAAAAAGAAATCAGAAAGTCAGAATTAAGTAGGGAATCCTCAGAAAGAGCCCAAGAAAGGGAATTAATCGAAATAGGTGAACGAGTTAAAACCGAACAGTCAGACAGACAGAGGAATGCCCTCATTAAGGGTATGTACCCTCTTCTTGCCGAGGGCTTGCCAAAAGCAACCCCGGAGGCATCCAGTAATTTTCCGCCGCCACTAGTTCCGACTAAGCTACGTCATAAACCGACCGCAGCTGATATTTTTCTCTCATCCTATTTGGACGACACAGTCCCCGAATATGCAAATCCTGCTCCGCCAGCTCCTGTAAATAATGTAATTCCTGCTCCTCCAGCCACCGGGGCACCCGTTACAGCACCTGTTGCGGTACCCCCGGTCCAGCCTACATTACAAGTACCCGCTACATCGGTCACTCTGCCAGCACGAAGAGTATCAGTCGACGATTCCAGTTTAGGGGCCGCGGGGGGAGGTCCTCCTGGTACCCCGCCGCCACACGAACGTGTAACGTCAGTCGAGTTACATGAACGTGCGTTACAGCGTACGCCCAAACATCAGTCCGTTGCAGATATCAGGCGAGCTCTCACCGAATGCCGTTATGATTCAGTCCCAGGTGATGATAATATGGTTATATATTCATTGCGTGTAAGACGGGTGACCGAGTATTTGGACACCCTACCGAACATGAAAGAAGATCTAGACAGAATATATCGTTTCATCCGTACAGGAGAGGACCCAGAAAGTATTGGCGAAGCCATGTCTCAAAGGAAAGCTGAGACCCAGCTCATGCTTTTGAAGTTTCTAATTAATTGTTTAATAAGGGAACAAGATTATCCAGATAAAGATCCGACTGAAATGAAAGTCCTGACAAGGTGGAGTGATAATATAGCCGAGGGAAGACACAGGACACTCAGTTGTATAGAGAGTATGTACAAGAAAATTCGTAAGGAAATAATAAGGTTACACGAGAAACGCAAAGCAGCACAAGTAAGCGAGAAGGAAAACGACTCTTCTACTGAAGAGGTAGACGATGAGAATACCGCCAGAATAGCGTATGTAGGTAAAACTAGACTTTCCGACCGACATTCACGTCTAGAACACAAGAAAGTTTTCTCTCCTCCAGTACCAAAACAAGGCTCTCTAGAGCAAGTATTTCAAGCTACCGATCACATTCTGAAATCACGAATCGGTTATAGTGAACTTAGTACTATGCATGAACAAGAACTAGCCCGATCAGCGGTCCGATGGGCTACTGATTCTACCACTTTTCCGGACGAAATAGTGGCACAAATGTTTCTGGACATGCCCCCAGCCGAGCAGCGACTGGTGGGTATGTATATGATCCAGCACCTCATTACACTGTATGAGGGACAACATTCTGATCCAGGTCCGTTACATGATGTTTTGAACGAGTTACTACAGTATAGATGGAAAGGTTTAGGTACCGATTTAATTAGTATCGTTCTAGAACAGCGCCACAAATATAGAACGTTTCTGAATCCGCATTTTGTTCATGTCTCACCCCCAGAAAGTAAACCATTTTTTATAGATAGACAGCATCCGTTGCGAGAAGTACACCCAGTTAGGACAGAGGGTGGTGAAATGCAACGAGTATTTGTTTACACCCCCATCACAAAGATGGAACTCTTAGAGATGAAGAAGTTAATTCCCTGTCACGACAAAGATCCAGCAGGGTTCCACCGAGAGTTAAAAGACATGCTCCGTATGGGAGAATATACGTATCCAGATATAATTAAAATGTTAAAGGTCCTGTTGCCTGCGGGCATATATGAAAAACTCAAGGAAAAAGAATGGGAGGTGGGAGAGAAAAAGATTGATTGGGCAGCTCTAGAAGCTGAAGATAAAATACGAGTACCAGGTACCGGTCTAGGAGACAAATGTAAAGAATTACCTGAGCTATTGATACAAGTTTTGCCAAGATTACTAGCCACGAAAAAGGAAGACTGGGATGCAATCTCAGCCTGTAAACAGAAACCAGACGAAGATACTAGTGATTTTTATTCTAGATTCGAGAAATGCTTTATCATTAACAGTGGTCTGAGGACAAGTAGCGAGTCATACCCTCATCTTTTTGTTACTAAACTAGTCGAGAATTCAAGTCCACAAGTCAAAAACCGAGTCCTGAAAGTCGAAAGTACCTGGCAAGCTAATACTCCGTCGCAAATGCTTCAGATGCTCCAGTATCACCAGAATAGAATCAGAGAAGAGCAAGAACACGAAAGGAAACGTATGAAAGACACGAAAATGAAAGTATTAGTTGCACAATCTGTTCCTCAAGACAGTCAGAAGAGGGGTCCGAATCAAGCCAGTCATCCTGCAGTTCCTGTTAAAGGGACCTGCAATTATTGTAAACAGCCAGGTCATTTTATAAACGAATGTGCAGTTCTGAAATATAACATAGCTACTGGTAAGACTAAAGAAAGACCACGTCCGCCGAGACAAGAACAAGTTTCAAAGACTTCTCAGTCACCACAGAATGCACAACAGACAGTTACAGTACCGCAGCCTATTGCTGCAACACAGCATGTTACACAGCAGATGTACCAGTATGCACAGTCCGAGTATCCAGAGTATCAGCAGTATTCATGAAACAGCCTAGAGAGGGAGGTAGGTTTGCCTCTCATCGAGATACCTGTAGATCAAGAGGGTCCCTATGTTCACAGTCAAGTATTAGGGAAAGACAGAAAGTTTCTGATTGATACAGGGGCAAGTAGGACTACTATCAGTCATGACGAGGTTCCAGGGGCTCCGCTCTCAGGCTCTAGAAATGTTTCCCTTGGATTTTCAGGAAAGACGATAGTTAATGAAATTTCCAAACCAGTTTCTCTAGAAGTAGGTCCATTGTCCCGAACTACTGATTTGTTACTTACGAAATCATGTCCAGAAAATTTGTTAGGTATTAAGACATTGAAAGAATTAGGTGCAGTTATTTGTTGCTCCCCAGAAGGAATACGTTTGTTTTTACGTGACTTCAAAGGTCACTATGTATTACGTGATTTTGATTCAAGATTACTGAATGTCCCGCAGCATTTATGGGCACAAGGTCCAACTGATGTAGGTTTTATGCAAATCACACCCCATCGTGTGACTCTCAAGCCAGGTGTAGTGTTACCACGAATCCGACAGTACAGATTGCCACCTGAGGCTGTAGCAGCCTTATCCAAAATTATTGATGAGCTTATTGTTCAAGGAGTGGTTGTAGAAACTGACTCCAATGTATGTAATTCTCCTATCATTCCAGTCATGAAACGTACTGATCCAAATGCACCTCCAGTATATCGATTAGTGATTGACCTTCGAGAACTTAATAAATGTATTATTCCCCAGTACCCAGTAGTTCCAGATATTTCTTCCCTATTGACAGCCATTGATTCTGAAGCCACGTTTTTCACTGTCATAGACCTCAAAAACGCATTTTTCAGTGTCCCCATTCATCCAGACAGCCAGTTCCTTTTCGGATTCTGTTTAAATGGAAGGAGCTATAAATTTACACGAGCTCCTCAAGGTTTCACAGAAAGTCCTAGTATTTACAGTCAAGCACTTAAGAGGCAACTAGACAATATTCACATGCCAACTGACACTGCCCTGCTCCAGTATGTCGATGATCTACTGATCACAGCCCGTTCTGAACGTGACTGCGAGCGTGCGTCACTTACAGTTCTGTATTTCCTAGCCGAGATGGGGCACAAGGTGTCCCCTTCCAAATTACAATTCTGTGTCCAGCAAGTGATCTACTTAGGCCACTTACTGTCCAAGAGGGGTAGGCAGTTGAGACCTGACCGTATCCAGTTAATAGCGAGTCTTCCACAGCCCAAGACACAGAAAGAGGTACGAGCTTTTATCGGCCTCACTTCCTATTGCAGACAATGGATTCCTGAGTATGCATTTCTAGCCAAGCCACTGATACAGTTAACGACACAGGAGGCAGCCGTATCGACTGTCCTCCCTTGGACATCTGAACATACACTTGCTTTTAATGAATTAAAGAAAGCCTTATGTCAAGCTCCTGTTCTAGCTACACCGAACTACAGTAAGCCTTTTACACTTTTTGTCACAGAACGTGATGGTACAGCATTATCTGTTCTCACACAAGATCAAGCAGGACAATACAAGCCTTGTGCTTATTTTTCGAGCACATTAGATCCAGTAGCCCAGGCTCTGCCTGCGTGCCTCAAGTCAGTTGCAGCCACAGCTCTAGCTATCAGACAAAGTGATTCCATAGTATTAGGACACCCCCTGACAGTACATGTTCCACACTCCGTGGAAGTTCTTTTAAACCGAACACAGACTCAGCACTTGACAATTGCACGTTTAACAGGTTATGAATTGACACTGTTCCAGCCACACATAGAAATCAGACGCTGCAACGTTCTAAATCCCGCTACACTGTTACCGTCAGTTACCTCAAATCCTGCCACACATGATTGTGTGGAAGTTGTTAACACTATGACAAAGCCAAGACAAGACCTGACAGACATTCCATTACCAGATCCTGACCTGACACTTTATGTGGATGGTTCATGTATGAGAACTAGTACAGGAGAACTAGTAGCCGCGTATGCAGTGACTACTGAGACTGAAGTTATAGAGACACATCGTATTGACACCCTGTCTGCTCAAGCAGCAGAGCTAGTTGCTCTGACCCAAGCCTGCATATGTGCCAAGAACCTGAAAGTAAACATATACACAGATTCACGTTATGCATTCGGAGTTGTACACGACTTTGGAGTGCTCTGGCAAGAAAGAGGTTTTATGACTTCTCATGGAACCAAGATTCAGCATGGTCTCCTCATTCAAGCTCTGTTAGATGCAATACATTTACCGACAGCTATCGCTATTATGAAGTGCAAGGCACATACGAAAGTCACTGACATCATCTCCCAAGGTAACGATCTAGCAGACCGAACAGCCAAGCTCACAGCTCAGACTCCAGACATTCCAGTTAACACGACACTGACACACACTCCAGATCCGACTACATGTATGACAGTTAAGGACCCTACACAAGATGTCATAGACATACAGTTACATGCTACTTCCGAAGAAATCAAGAAATGGTCCGAACAAGGAGGGGTCCAGACAGATCAGGGATGGTTGACGAAGGGAAAAGCCACATGGTTTCTCCCCGACTCAATGGTTCAAGTCATTATCAATACCGCACATAGTCCTGCACATTTAGGAGAAAAAGCCATGTTAGACAGTATCCAGAACATTTGGTTCAACAAGCATTTACGAGCTGCAGCCAAGCAGAAAGTCCGTACCTGTATGATATGTTGTCAGTTCAATCCAGGTAAAAGTGTCCCGGTGGAACAAGGGGGATTCCAGCCTCCTGACCACCCTTTTGAGGTCCTCCAGATGGATTATATTCAGATGGAGCGATGTCGAGGTTTCAAGTATGTCCTTGTAGTTGTATGCGCTTTGTCCAGGTGGACAGAGGCATATCCAGTCCCAGATTACACTGCCGCGACCACTGCCAAGCAGTTGGTTCGTGAATTTTTCCCTCGTTATGGACTCCCTAGGGTCGTGTACTCAGATAACGGCCAGCCATTCTCATCAGAGTTAATGAAGCATGTGTCCCTTCTGTTAGGGTACCAGTGGAAGTTTCATTGTGTACGCCATCCTGAAGCAGCAGGTTTCGTAGAGAGACATAATCAGACCCTGAAAATCCGCATTGCTAAAGTTTGTAAAGAGAAAGGTGTAGACTGGCTAGTAGCTCTGCCAGTCGCTCTGTTTTATATGCGCATGGTCGCACATTCCAGATAAGGTCTGTCCCCTTACGAGGTCGTATTCGGCCGCCCCCCGAACATGTGGGGTACACCTAGACCCTGAAGTATTACAGATGTTTCCAGTAATATGCTGACAGATTACCTAGCTTCCTTGATGTCTGCCCTACACTCTTGTCGTTCACAGGTTGCTGCCGCATTTCCAGACAATACCGAAGTGAAACCACATGAGGTCATTCCAGGGGATCTCGTATTAATCCGGAACTTTGATCGTTCAAGTCCGCTGGAACCCCGCTGGAAGGAACCTCGGATGGTCTTACTCACCACAAGGACTGCAGCGAAACTAGAAGGCAGAAAAGGATGGATCCATATGTCCCATATCAAGAAATTTCATGGAATCCGGAAAAAGACTTTTAATGACAATTCCAAAGACTGTTCCATTTCTAAGGACTGCCTAAAAAGTGACTTTGATTCCAAGCCTCCCCTGTTAGAGGAAACTCCGCAGCAGGAGTATAAAAAGAAGCTCCGGTCTAGTAAAATAAGTCAGCCAGTTTAATTGTCTAAGTCCCCCTCGGGTGAAGCGGTTAGACAGGTTTCTGACATGTATGAGATAGACCCCCATAGTGAGAGAGTTAGTCAAAACTCTATCAGATGTATCATTATTCTATGTTTTCTTCTATTTTTGAGTTTGATGGTTACCTGCACAAGTTATGCATTACATTTATGTTTTCCAATTTCTCATGTAAATAAGTTTTCTAATACTACAGTAGAGCACACATTTAGTGATCTGCCTCCTCACGAGCTATCCTATCGTCTTGCTATGAGAAATAATACATTCATTAGAATGTTGCACTATTCACACCAGACCAGCAATGCCACTAATTGTTGGGTGTGTGGTCGACTCCCCCCTTTCCAGACACCGAAGGGAGTTCTGCCACTCTTTCCTTATCCGTTTTCACATAATGGTTCGTGTGGAGCGTGGTCCACGTTAACGTCATCCTCAACTGATATGTCCCTTCTGAATAGTACATGTTTTCCAGACAAGCAAGGTCTCACCCATAGAACCGGGTTAGATCTAGAAAATGAAGTTTATAATTTAGGTAACTATTCTTCGAATTTTATGGTCCTGAATGTTCAGTCTGATACTACTCCAGATTTACCTGCTATTTCAGTACTACCAGTCAAAGGCGAATTATGTGTCCGAAAGAATGGTTCCGCACATGTAGGACTAAGTGATTGTACTACTATTGTCAAGTATAGTGACAGTGGGAAATCTATTTTCAAAGCCTCACGTCATTCTTATTTTGTTTGTGGTCAGACCGAATATGTTCGTCTGCCCCTTGATTGGGATGGAACATGTTACATTGCCTTCCTACTGCCACCAGTTTTTCTAGCCCCATCTGATTATCATAGAAACACACATCTAGTACACGTCAGACATAGAAGGGAGATCGAGTCCCCGATTGTCGATCAAACTGAAACTGCTCTAGAACAGTATACAGACTTTAATAAAGGATTCTTCTTCTTTATAGGACCTGTCCAGAATAGTAAGTTAATTCGTAGGTTAACCAGAACCCTTGAAGCAGTAGTGAATGAGACTACTTCTGCTCTAGGTAACTTAACCGAAGAGCAATCTGCTATGAGATTTGTCGTGCTCCAAAATCGTCTCGTTCTTGACATCATACTGGCCGATAGAGGAGGAGCATGTAGAGTCATCGGATCTAGTTGCTGCATTTTCATTCCTAATAACGCGCCGTATGTTTATTCAGCTATAACCAGACTTCATAAAATTGCCCATCAGTTACACCAGAATTCAGGCACCTGGACATGGTCCGGTTGGCTCTGGAGTATAATTTCTGCCTGGGGATGGACAGTATTGTCATTCCTAGGTATTGCAGTAATGATCATATTCAGTTGCTGCCTCTGTTTACAATGTGGCCCTGCAATTTGCGGCATTTGTGCTACATCCTGTATTCCAAGTCCTAGTCCTAAGTCCCGTTCCAAGACAATTCGAGACGAGCAAATGATACTGTATGAAATGATAGATGGTATCATGAATATAGATGTTTCCTGATGGAAACGTAGTGACAAGGAGGGAATGTGGAAAAGTAAATTTTGCCATGTTCTGTGTCCCTACGTGTTCCCCATCTTATGTTATATGTGCATGATTAATATGCATATGTATTCCCTTATGATTGATTAAAGACGCAATTCCAGTTGTGTCCAACTCTAGTATGCCAATTTCCAGTTCTCGTGAAAGCTACGAGTATTAGGCCTATGTAAAGCTATGTTGCCACGTTTCACAGTGTGCACGTTAATTCATTGAAAAGTCCCCGTTTCTAGGCCTCAAAAGGGCCCGGACACCAGATTCAGCTCCTGTCTCCTGAACCCTCGTTGAGGAGCGATACAGCCCCCACCTGTATCCCTGACCCTTCACTTACTTCCTGCCTCAAAGTGCCCGGCTCGGCCTGGCTCTGCCTGCCAGTCTGCCAAGAGTATGTTATGATTCTAGTTATCAGTCCAGCCCTCCTTCTCTGCATTCCTAAGCTACTGAATCGCATCAATAGTTTCAGTCATCGTCTAGCCTTTATGTCTCCATGTAAGAGAAATACTGTATTAATGGTCATTTAATATTCCTCAACACGCACTACATGTAGAATAATGCATGCACCAGTCTTAGAGTCTGTTAGCCTTTGCCCTGATAACTTTTGGATTCTATCAACATGTTCTCTAAACACCAGATACTAGATAGGCTTAGGTACATGTCGCTCTGACTCCGCAGACTTTAGTCTCCTCTTCTAGTGCAGAAGTCATAGCCCCCAGTTCCTCCTAGTAATACGTCATTGCCAGTTTGCGCGCACCACTAGGTCAGAGGTCCCGGCTCCTCAGGTAGCCCCCTCCATGTTTCCGCCCCATTTATGACATATTCTGTTACGTTTACATCACATGTCTATGTATACGCCCTGTACACGCCTCTTGTTACACCCACTTTATGCCTTATCTTTCGCGACTGCTACAAACTCCGCCCACTGCTACGCCTACTGTACCGAATGCAATGTAATTTGTTTTAGTATATATATGTTATGCACTGTTATTAAAGTTAGCGCGCTCATCCCAGATCCTGCCCCGGCAGCTGCCGGGCCCTGCCATCCCATTCCCATGCAGGCTGTCCTGTTCCTGTCCTTTATGCCTGATTAAAGCCTGTAAACTCCAGCTACCTCGAATCTTGACTCTTATTTATTGAGCTATCTGTTTATATGGAATCCAGTCAAAAATAGACCCGGTAATTAATTATTTATTTACCACACACGGGTGGGGCCCCCTTCTTGGCGCCACTGGGCTAGTTCGGGAAGGGGCCCGAGCTCGGGAAGTTCTTCCTGGCTGGGGCCCCGCGGCCCCAGTTCGGGTTCGGTTGTGGCAGTGGCGGGTGGCGGAGGTGCCGGCCATTCCGGTTCTTTGGGTAGATTGTCTTCGGTGGGGACGGGGTCCCGGGTGGACATGGATCGGGTCGTTACGCAAACCCATTCAGGAAGGCCTAGCATCCCCAGATGCTCTCTTCGTTTGATCTGTGCCCAGGGGGAACTTTCCAGGTCGTTCCCTAGGAGGCAGTCTACTGGGGCATCGTCTCGGACGGTGACTTTCAGCATGCCGGACACTCCTCCCCACTCGAAGGGGATGCGGGCCATCTGGCACAGGCTCTCGGAATTGTCTGCGGACCGGACAGGGCACAGAACGTGTGGCAAGATTTGTTCTGGGGTCACCAGATGGCAGCGGACGGCGGTTATGCTGGCCCCCGTGTCACGGAGAGCTTTGGCCCGGCGTCCGTTGATGGTGACCCACTGGCGGTACTTCTGGGTGTTTATCGGAATCTGGTCCCGGGGGATCATGTCTTTGTTGCCCAGGGAGGCGAGGCACATGGCCGCGGACTCCCATTCTTCGGGTTCCATAGGGACCTCTTCTTCTTCATCTCTTTCTTCGCTCAGAGCGGCTGCAGCGATTTGTCGACCGGGGGGGCGGTGGTGCCGGGCCGTTGGTTCATGGGGCAGAGAGGATCATTGGCATAGTGACCCAGCCGCTGGCATCTGTGGCACGTAACGTTGGGGCGTGGCCCCGGTCGGGATGGAGGGGCCCCCCTCGGGCCGGAGGCTGGGGTAGCGGGGGCGGGCGAAGACCCCGACGGAAGGTCTCGGCCTCGGCTGATGCCAGACCCGCCGCCTCGCGGACGGTGGTTCCCCGGGGACCCTCGTCCGTATTCTCCTGTGGGGTTCCGGTGGACACGGGTGCTCGCCCACCGATCTGCTTCGACCGCTAGTTTTCGCGGCTCGGTCAACTTGCTGTCGAGGAGGTGCTGGCGTAGTTCAATGAAGCAGTTGTTGGAGAGGTGCTCCCATAATATAAGGTCGACCAACTGCTGGTAGGTAGTGACCTGACTGCCTTTGACCCACCCCTCGAAGGCTCTGCTAAAAAAGTTCACATATTCCACCCAAGTTGTACCGGGGATTTTTTTGCAGTCTCGGAACCTCTGCCGGTACATTTCGGGGGTGAGTCCGTAGCGTGTGAGTAGGGCCGCTTTCATGTGTTCATAGGAAGTCATTTCGGTGTCACGGAGTTCCAGCAGGGCGTCCCTCCCTTCGTTGATGAACTTTCCCCACAGGCCGGCGCCCCAGTCCTTCAGGGGCACCCGATGGGCGGTCATGGCCACCTCGTAGGCTTTGAACCACTGCTGGATGTCGTCGTTCTTGTAGTATTCTTTGACTACATCTTTCGGTAGGTGAACCTTGGCGTCCACGGGAGGGGCCGAGGTCTTGGCCCCGGCTGCGCTCTCTTCGTTTAGCTTGGCTTTGATTTCGAGTTCTTTCAGGCCTCATTCGTGTTCATAGGCTAGTCGTTCTTCTTCGAGGTCACGTTGTCTCCGTTTTTCTTCTAGATCCCCCTCCAGCCGTAGTTGCTCGAGGGCTATCTTTTTCTCTGCTAGCTGGAGTTCTCCGTCTAACCGGAGTCGTGCAAGCTCTAGTTCGTGTAGCCGGTTGCGCTCTCGTTCTCGAGCGTCTTCATAGATGAGGTCCGCGTTTAGGGTTGCGGTTCTTTCCCCCGTCGGGGGTGCGCTGGTTTCTGGTTGTCCATTCGGGCTATTCCCCTCTTGGGGTGGCCTGTCTCGGGTTTCCACCCAGGCTTGTAGGGCCGATTTTAAGTCCTCTTTTGTGTTCAGGCCAGTGGTGGCGATACCCATCTCTTTACAGAATTGTTTTAGTTCTTTGTGGCTGTATTCTTCCATCTTTTCTTTCTGGAATTCGGTAGGTGGATTTGTTCCTTGGGTCGTCATGGTCTCCATGTGTTTTTTCGCTGTAGCTGGTAGATCCCTCTCTGTACGATTTTGCATGGGCTCGGATCGCAGCGCCTGCCACCAATGTTAGAAAGGCGAACCCGGGGGCGGCAGAAGGTGTCTGACTGACCACCCCTAGGTCTACCCCTCCTTCAGAGAAGAGACCGAGCGATGCCGAGGGGCCTCCAACGTGAGGGCCCTCTCCTAGAATCGTACAGCAGAATACCTACACCACTACAAAAGTGCACAACACGTAGATAGAGTTTTCAAGCTTTATCTGGCAATAAGTATCGTTTCAATATATACAGCAGATCCTGGGATCTGGAAAGTCTTGTGACCAGGGGGGAGGTAGCGGGACAGTCTTATAGATGGTCGTTGGCAAGGAGACCCTACGCGCAGCTCTCAATCCTCGAGCTGGGGGGGTTCCGGAAAGTTTGGCCGCGGCAGCGCCAGCAGGCTCTCAGAGGGTTCAGCGGGTGTGGACCGCGGCAGCGCCAGCAGGCTCCAAGATGGTTCAGCGAGTGGACCGCGGCAGCGCCAGCAGGTTCCAAGATGGTTCAGCGAGTGGACCACGGCAGCGCCAGCAGGCTCCAAGATGGTTCAGCGAGTGTGGACCGCGGCAGCGCCAGCAGGTTCCAAGATGGTTCAGCGAGTGGACCGCGGCAGCGCCAGCAGGTTCCAAAGTAGAGCAGCAAGGTGACTTCGTCTCAGGGTCAGCCGTCAGCGTCAGCAGGGCTTCTCGACTCCGGGATGCAACTCCTGTCCTACTCCGGGGCTGGCCCAGATATAGGTCTGGAGTCCTTTGATGTCCGGACCCTCTCGCCTGGGGGTCAGAGGGGCCGGGATGATGGTGTCCAGACACCCAGCAGGGGGGTGGAGCCAGTGCCCAGGGAGGCCGGAGGGCGATCGATACCAGGCGTCCGGGGACGGTTGGAGAGCCATCGAAACTCCCCTCTCCTTGTCTCTGGTTGAGTGGCCACTCTACCACCTGGAGGGTCTTGGTGCCTCGATGGCGGGCTCGCTGGGGCTGTGGCCGCGGCTGGGCCGGGACCACATGTCTGTGCCGTGATGGGCCCAAGATGGCATCGGGCCGGGAATGTGGGTCCGTGGTGGGCACCGGACCGGTAATGCTGGGGCGGCCCGAGTGGGCCGTGTCAGTGGTTGTGGGCTGCCGGGTGGCGGAACTGGTGGTTTGTAGGTCGTGCAGAGGTGTGCCTAGGGCCGACCCGGGCTGGGTGGAGGGCCGATGTCGTCCGGGGCCCGCCATGCGGGAGGGGTAGGACCACGCCACGAGGCCGGGTCCAACAACACCTTACAATATAGTATGCAGGATACTACATATCCCCTTTCGTTCTAACAGAAGCATTAAACCACTACGTGAATAACAACTAGCGAGAGAGAACCAAGGAAGAGATAACAAGGAAGAAAAGCAGAGGAACAGAAAGGTGTAAGCAGAGTAGCGTGAAGAGACGGGAGGAAGAAAATGAGGAGGAGGAAGAGAAAAGTAAAGCGGAAACCGATAAAGGTAACACAGACTCACAGACATAGAAAAGATGAGTGAAAAACGTGTAATCAAAAAATGGAAACAGCAAGGAGCAGAAGAACTCACATGCACCAAGGACTAACCCCCGAACGCACCCACTGGCCAGGCAGGCAGGAAGGAAAGAAAGAACAAGGCACAATGGAAAACGTTTCACCAGCCTCCATACAGACACAGGAAACAGGGAGTAACAGATTTCCTCCTGAACAGGGAAGGAAAGAATGAAAAAAAACGAAAGAAGGCCGGAGGCAAAATACGACAACAAGACGTGTAGATCCAGAAACCAGGGATGACAATGAGAATGACACCACGTGGAAAGCTGGACGAATAGGAAAACAGAGAAGAGGCAAAGTAGATACAAACAGTATAACTACAACTTCCCTCTGTTTTCATTAAACAATATAAATGAGATGTAAGTGTAACATTGCGTTATACAATACAGCAAAATTACAAAATGTAAATAGACAATATCAGTCAGAGGGACTAAAACCCATGACCGTCCTCTACACCTGTGTAAGAGTGTGAGGAGCACTGTACATAGGACTGAAACCCATGTGACGCCCTATGTAGGGTGACCATGTAAATGTAAATTGGAATGTAAAGTCAAAAGTCAAAAAGTTTATTATGTTTTGGCTCTCAATGAGGGCCACATAAAAGATAAACACACAGTTATACAACGAAAATTACAATTAAATCACAAAACGAAACAGAAGGAAACACTTCTTATCTACCGGTCAAGCAATCATCAAACATCTCCCTGTATATCATTAATAAATATCTAAAAACCCTTTAAAAAACTTAAAAATTCTGAAACAAAACATTTCATTTGGAGGACAGTAAAGTGCATGGAAAAAGGTTTTTACATTTAAAATTCCTAGTTGGAGACAAATTGGTTTTAACCATGTATAGCGCAAAGGGCGCAGTGCAGGACAAATGAACAAGACATGATTACGATCCTGTACAGCATTATTACAGAGATTACATATTGGCGATACACCATACCACTTTGCTAAGAGGAGATTTAGTGGAAGCAAATCATGCCTTAAAAGGTACCATAACCTACGGACTCTATGAGGAATATTCCAAATAAGGTATTGTTGGGCCAGCTTTGGTATATAAGTATTTAACAGTAATTCCCTTTCTTTTTGTCTTGGTTGGGCAAGCATATCCAATTTATAACAAAGTTCCCAAGATGCACATTTTCATTTAGACTTTAACTCGAGGGGAGTAAGCAAGAATAAAGTGCTTTCATCCAATTCTAACAGAAATACTGCTTTTCTAAAGTTTTTTACTAGCAAAGAAAACTCGTTAAAGTTGCCCAAGAGTTCCCTTTTAATGGCTTCCCGTAAGGAACCCGGTTTACCTCTGGCCAGACAGGCTACCCATCTTACGAGGGATACCAACCCCTGTACCCAACAACTTCGGAGTCCGAATTCCAGCCTGCATGAAGATACAGAGCACGCTGTATTAAGGGAAGAAATTTTTCTTAGTACCTTTCCTTCCATTTTTTGCAAGAATCCCCATTGTTTTAACTCCACTAATTCAATTCCGTATAGTAGAGTTGCAGGTATCTTTGCTCTAAATACATCCAAAAATAGTGAAAAGTGTCTCTTCCCTGTAGCATTGTACAAGGAGCATAACCCCATGCCATGGGCCAATGCTTTGCGTGAATTATGTTCAATGTGGGGCTTCTCACTTAGGTTTGCTGAAATAATTTTACCTAAGAAGGTGTAGGTTTTGACCACCTCTAGTTTCTGTCCACCTATAGCCCAGCTATAACTTCCAGACCTACATTTTTTCTTTCCAAAAATGCACATAATTTTACTTTTCGATATATTAATTTTCATATGATGTGCTTCTGCAAATTGATTCAATGCATGCAGGCGATTGGACAGACCTTTCGGGGTTAAATCTAAAACAAGTATGTCGTCCGCATACATTAAAACCGATATAGATGACCCTCCAATTATCGGGGCTAAACCCCCACAAACTGCAATGGAAGCTGGTAGGTCTGCCGTATATAGTGAAAACAATATAGGGGCCAGTATACACCCTTGTTTTAACCGAGGTTAACTGAGAAGGGATAGGTTGAGAAAGACCCCTTTCTCCGCCTTGTAGCACCTTACACCACGTGTTCGAGTGAAGAGACTTTACCAATTCAAGTAAATACACTGGCATACCCAATACAGCCAGCTTTCTCCACAGCGTTGGACGGTCCACCTTGTCAAACGCTGTGGAGAAATCTATAAATGCTGCGTATATGCCACCACCTCGAACACGTACATATTTGTCCACAATCACCTGTAATAATGTCAAATTATCTAAAGTTCCATGCTCTTTGCGAAATCCCGTTTGTTCCATGGGTAAAATACCATTTAGTTCTACCCATTCAGTTATTAACATTAAAAGACATTTGGCGAATATTTTTCCTATTGAATCCAATAGAGCTATTAGACGATAATTCGTAGGCTTATCACGCTCTCCCTTTTTAAATATGGGGATTAATATACTTCCCCTCCAAGAATTGGGGACTGATCTAGATATAAAACATGTACGAAACACTGGGAGAAGAATCCTACTCCAAGAGGTGACGTCTTGCTTAATTATTGACATGGGCAATTCGTCCGGACCCATTGCTCCGGAAGAGCGCATCCTCTTTATCACGGAAGCTATGGATTTCTCGGTCGGGAGTTCTATGTTAAGCTCTCTACTTGGAGCTGGCTCCCAGTTATCCCCCTCTGCACCGTTAGATGCATATAAACTAGATATGAATAATATCCAGACATCTTCTGCAATAGAGGTAGGAGTGGGAGTTGTTATTACTCCACATCCCTTCCCTATTATGGACCAGAATTCTCTAGATTTGTTAAAGGCCGAAGCCTCTCTTAACTCAATCCAGAGAGAATCTTCTTTTTCTCTTTTTAACTTAGCCCTCAGTCTGACCCTCCTTCTTTTTAATAAGGCTAACTTATGCTCATTTTCCCTAGATCTATTCAGGTATTGTTGCCTCACAATTTTGTTTATCTCCTTATTTAACATTAATAGTGTACTAGGAGAAAAGTGCAATTTTTTAGGATTTCTAGTTTTCTTAGCTATCATGGTAAGTTTCTTCATAAAATTTTCGAGATGAAAAAATTCCATACCCTGCCATTTATCTAATTCTAGTAAAGTTTGGGCAAGAATATTTTGTACATCCTTCATAGTGTTAGAGTCCCAGAAACATCTTCCAGACTTACAGTTAATAGAAACTCCTTTATTCACTAGGGACCAAGAGTTAGTTTCTGGAGGTTTTATTGAGATAGTTATGTTGATCATATGGTGATCACTCAGGGAAGAGTGAGAGATCATTATATCTCGAATGAAAGAGAACGTATCATAGTCCGTAATTGCATAATCCAAGATGGATTCACCACTGAATGACCCATGTGTAAAATTTGCAGGAGTGTCAGAAGGCATCCTACCATTTACAATAAGCCCCTCTAGGTAGCTAAGTTCCTCAAGCAATATCTTTCCTCTTTTATTAGTTTTTATTTTAGTAGGGAAGATTGCTTGAGGTATATTATATGCTTCTTCCTTAGGTTTGTTTCTAAACATGTTTAAACTTAAATTAGACACTTTGCTATTTAAGTCACCGACGAGTAAGATATAGGGGGGCTGATCAAGCTCTAATAATTGTTTTACATAAGAAAACATTCGCTTTAAAACAGTATTAAAAATATCCTCAGGTGGAATATAAGCATTTATAATTATAAATGAAGACCGTCTACCCACTTATGCTAGATAATTGATAGTTATTGATTGGAAAAGATTACTAGTGTCCGTATAATGGGAAAATTGCCATTGTAAAGAATTAGTTAACAGACAGGCAATTCCACCTTTTGCATGGCCTTTTTTATAAGGTGTAGCGGGGGCCTCCAAAACAAAATAATCTTTCCCCCCATATAGGAGATTTTTACACCATGTTTCCTGAATACATAGCACATCTGCGTTTAAAGAAAGTAAAAAATCAAGTTTCTCAGGGCAATTATAAAGGCCAGCAGCATTCCAAGAGACAATTTTTAATTGTCTGTTAAAGATGTTGAAATAGTCGTGAGTTGTTTGATGTGTTATTCGATAAAACTCCTGGTAACCAATTCCACATCTGATTGTCTTCTGTTAGAGGAGTATCTATGTTCTCAGGAAGAGGGAGTACCTGAGAGACCATGCGTTTACCTCTAGAGACCCAGATTTTTAGATCTTTATTACAATTAGACGGGTCTTCCTGCCTAAAACCCAACTTTGTATTTCTTTCTCTAGAGGAAATACACTGTCCATTATTAAAAACAGGTAACACATCAATCCCTCTACGTTGAAATACTTCCGCTTGTTGGAATACCAGGTTAGCAATTATTTTAGAGTAAAACTTTACCCTTGCTCGTTGCCCCTTTTCAGATCTTATTGGTGAGACCAAATCAATATCATTTGACAAAATAAGTTTTAGGCTTTCAATTTCTTTAAAGCAGTTAAGCAACCAAGATCTATTCAATTTTAAATCTAAGTCGAATAAGGAAAGAAAATCCAATGTCAAAGTATCCACACATTTGACAGGAGCTTTCAATGGCTGAATAGTTGGACTCTTAGCCACTTCAGATTGGAGCCTAAAGATAGGTGCAGATGGATTAAGTACCCTTGTTACTATAGGCATATTTCTTATGTCCTCAACAACTGATGTTTGGGGTTTTAATACATTTACCTCAGAGCATGGAACTATCCCTTTCATAGTGCCTTCAGCAGGGGTACCTTCCACTACATTGTTAGTGATACAACCCACTACCTCTTTATCGGGAGTATCCAATATTAAACTATCTGCTCTTTCTATAACATCAGGCACTTCGGTTATTATGTGTTTTTGGAAAATAATTTGCCTCTGTCTTTTCTTCTTATACTTACGAACCAGCTTCCTATTTTTTCCTTTACTTTTTACTTTTACTGTTTTATGAGTCTCCTTAGTTCCTTGAGGTTCTTTTTTCTCCTGATTAAAGATGGGAAAGAGTTCATTTCCGGCAGTTTGATTGGCCTCTACCAAGCTCTCTTCCTTCAAGGTAGGTTCTAAGTCTTTCCTCTGTTCTAAGGAAGATGGGGTAGGGGTCTTGGAGGGCTCATGAATGTCAACCTTTAAAGTCATCCCCAACGGAGCATTTTTCCTCAATGAGTTAGTGTTGTCTACGACTTTTTGGATAACAGGTTCAGTAGAAGGAATAGTCACATTCTCTGCATTTTTAACCAGCAATGCTTTCAATATCTCAGTAACTGAGGCCAAAATGCAATCAGAACTCACTGCAAATTTGCCTAGTAAAAGTAATATAGAAGACAGTAATTGTTCGAGTGCTATCAGAGAATCAGAAATCGGTTTTTCATTTTTTGGAAAGCCGGATGCAGAAAAAGGGCAGATCCCCGATAGGTTAAGTTGTGGAGATTTCAAATCGCTCTGCATTGAGGGGATGTCATTAGATTTGATAGAAGGAGTGCTACTATATAGCAGTAATCCAGATGGCGTTGCTCCATTAGGAGTTTTACTAACCTCAGGCTGATTCAAAATTCTCTTGTCCATGTAGCGACCACAGAGTTCGAGATCGATACTGGACGAAGTAGATACTTCTCCTATGTCTTCCTCCGCATTTTCTAATCCCTTAAGAATATTATGCTGAAGTACTTTCAAATTTGTTAACATGAGATCAGAATCAGCTCCGTTTGATGAACATGCTGGGAGAAGTACATCATTAGACTGAGTCAGAGGAGGCTTATTTATTTCTGTCATTAGACCAAGATTAAGATCTTTCACCACATCGGACTGCAATTTCGACTGTGGTATCATCTCAACATCAGTTGTTATTGGAGCTTCCATGGGTTTATTCACAGTTTTTTCCCAAATTTGCAGTAACTGCATTTGCCCTTTAAGTTGTACGCTATTTTCGTATTTGTTCCTCAGGGGGTTAGATCTTGTTTTGACGCATGACCTCCCCCCTAGGACTCTCCCAGAACGTAATTTCTTTGCAGTCATGATGTCTAGAAGAAATCTAGCAAAGCAGCAGGCTTATAAAACCAGAATGTGTAAACAAACAGTCAATAAAATATGAATCCACAGGGAGAGAAGGTAAATGCTCGTACAGGCGACAGAATTATTTCCTCGCAGATTACAAATCTGCAGATATTATACAAACTTACTTGAAGTACAAAAAAGAAATAGGAAATTAAAAATACCGGAGCCCGGCCCGGCCTACCTCGGCCACTGAGGGCCACAGAGGGCCCGCCCTTTGCCCGGGCTTAGCCCGGCGTCCCGCCCGCGTCCCGCGAGGGAGGTAGTACGCCAATTATATGCGCCTCCTGGCGCTTGAAGAAGGAGCTCGGCAGGCGCTGTGCCTGCTGGGGCTTGTGGTTCACCTGGCCCGCCCTCCACTCAGCGGCAGCACTCCAGATGACCAGGGAGGCGTGCGGCGGGAGGCGGGAGGCGGGATGACCCCTTCGAAAACGGTGAGGCGGCAGGTAGGCAGTCAGAGCTGCAAAAGGAAATGTGGCACGGCAAGTTCACCAAATGGAAAGTTCCCCCGCTCTGCAGGTAGTACGCCAATTATATGCGCCTCCTGGCGCTTGAAGAAGGTGCTCGGCAGGCGCTGTGCCTGCTGAGGCTTGTGGTTCACCTGGCCCGCCCTCCACTCAGCGGCAGCACTCCAGATGACCAGGGAGGCGTGCGGCGGGAGGCGGGAGGTGGGATGACCCCTTCGAAAACGGTGAGGCGGCAGGTAGGCAGTCAGAGCTGCAAAAGGAAATGTGGCACGGCAAGTTCACCAAATGGAAAGTTCCCCCGCTATGCAGGTAGTACGCCAATTATATGCGCCTCCTGGCGCTTGAAGAAGGTGCTCGGCAGGCGCTGTGCCTGCTGGGGCTTGTGGTTCACCTGGCCCGCCCTCCACTCAGCGGCAGCACTCCAGATGACCAGGGAGGCGTGCTGCGGGAGGCGGGAGGCGGGATGACCCCTTCGAAAACGGTGAGGCGGCAGGTAGGCAGTCAGAGCTGCAAAAGGAAATGTGGCACGGCAAGTTCACCAAATGGAAAGTTCCCCCGCTCTGCAGGTAGTACGCCAATTATATGCGCCTCCTGGCGCTTGAAGAAGGTGCTCGGCAGGCGCTGTGCCTGCTGGGGCTTGTGGTTCACCTGGCCCGCCCTCCACTCAGCGGCAGCACTCCAGATGACCAGGGAGGCGTGCGGCGGGAGGCGGGAGGCGGGATGACCCCTTCGAAAACGGTGAGGCGGCAGGTAGGCAGTCAGAGCTGCAAAAGGAAATGTGGCACGGCAAGTTCACCAAATGGAAAGGTTCCCCGCTCTGCAGGTAGTACGCCAATTATATGCGCCTCCTGGCGCTTGAAGAAGGTGCTCGGCAGGCGCTGTGCCTGCTGGGGCTTGTGGTTCACCTGGCCCGCCCTCCACTCAGCGGCAGCACTCCAGATGACCAGGGAGGCGTGCGGCGGGAGGCGGGAGGCGGGATGACCCCTTTGAAAACGGTGAGGCGGCAGGTAGGCAGTCAGAGCTGCAAAAGGAAATGTGGCACGGCAAGTTCACCAAATGGAAAGTTCCCCCGCTCTGCAGGTAGTACGCCAATTATATGCGCCTCCTGGCGCTTGAAGAAGGTGCTCGGCAGGCGCTGTGCCTGCTGGGGCTTGTGGTTCACCTGGCCCGCCCTCCACTCAGCGGCAGCACTCCAGATGACCAGGGAGGCGTGCGGCGGGAGGCGGGAGGCGGGATGACCCCTTCGAAAACGGTGAGGCGGCAGGTAGGCAGTCAGAGCTGCAAAAGGAAATGTGGCACGGCAAGTTCACCAAATGGAAAGTTCCCCCGCTCTGCAGGTAGTACGCCAATTATATGCGCCTCCTGGCGCTTGAAGAAGGTGCTCGGCAGGCGCTGTGCCTGCTGGGGCTTGTGGTTCACCTGGCCCGCCCTCCACTCAGCGGCAGCACTCCAGATGACCAGGGAGGCATGCGGCGGGAGGCGGGATGACCCCTTCGAAAACGGTGAGGCGGCAGGTAGGCAGTCAGAGCTGCAAAAGGAAATGTGGCACGGCAAGTTCACCAAATGGAAAATTGGAATGTAACCCCTAAGATACCCTGTGAGAGGGTAAAAATGTAAATGGGACTGTAACCCATAAGACACCCTGTGTGAGGGTGAAAAATGTAAATGGGACTGTGACCAATAATAAGCCCTGTGTGAGGGTAAAATGTATATGTAAATGGGGCTGTGACCCATAATACGCCCTGTGTGAGGGTAAAAATGTAAATGTAAATGGGACTGTAACCCATAACACGGTTCCCTATGTGAGGATACTCGTGAAAAAGTAGATGGGACTGTGACCCTATCTACGGTGCCCTTGTAAGGCTAAAAGTCGTGTGTTACCTATGTAGGCAAATTTATATGGGCAAATGGGGCTAGAACCCATTCCCATCCCTGTGTAGGGTAAATACAGTGTGTAACTATGCCCTTTGTGAGGGTGAAAACCGTGAATAGCCTGTGTAGGCACGTATATGGGCAAATGGGGCTAGAACCAATACCCATCCCTATGTAGGGTGTAAAATATAGTGTTTTAATACCTGAAAATAAGCACTAAGTCCTCCCTATGTAGGGAAGTGAAAAGTGTGTGTTATACACAAGTTAAATGAAAATTTAACCCCTAAAAATGTGTGCTCAAAATTCCTAAACACAATATGTCAGCAATGAAAGATAATGTGCCATCATGTTTCACTAAACAATTTATATTCATTAAACAAAATAGGTGTGTGTGTCACCATCGTCCTGTGACCCTTACTGGAGTATGTATGATAACCAGATTTGCAGAGGTAAAATCCAGCAGACATTGTAATGTGAAAGGCACACAGACAAGCAGCATACATTTGAATTAACCCAAGTATTGTTGAATGTAAGTTCGTAGAAGAGGTCCGATATGATAAGCCGTTCCCGTCAAAATTACAGATCCCCATATACGACACCTCCTGAAATGCATATCGTGATGCAAAATGATTATGACACACACCAGAATGAATATAATATATGTCAAGGTAAATATGACACCTGGCAGAGTGAATCTGACTTGAACCAAAACAAATATGAAACCTGGCAGAGTGAATATACTACTTAGTGATTAATATGGATAACACACACTCTGAATTGATTAAGAGACATATTGAAATATACATCAATGATACTTTTATGAATATGACCCTCACTATAAACAATATAGCAATCAGTGAAACAAATACAATATGCATCAAAAAGAATGGGACATTCTTTCAAATGACTAACATATGCCAAGAGGAATATGACATACAATAAAATGAAAATGACAGATCGAAATGAATATAAGTTACTAAAATTAATATATTGTATTCTGAAAAGAATATAAGGCATATTGAAATTATAATATACACTGAAATGAATGTAACACATGTTGCAATGAATATAAATGAAGTTGAAATGGATATTACCTACATTGCAATGAATATGAGATATACAGAAATGAATGAGAGATGATTTCAAATGAATATGGCTTGTGTTGAAATGAATATAAGCCCCATTGAACTGAATTTAACATGCCTTAAAATGAGTATGAACAAAGCTGAAATTCTCATGACCTTTGTCAAAATTAATATGACATGCATTGAAATTATTATGCTACATATTCAAATGAATATGATATATGTTAAAATGGATAAGTTGCATCTTAACATTTATATGACAAGTGGTAATATCAATATGACATCTATTGAAATAAATATAACATTGATTGAAAAAATCTAACACATGTTAGAATGAATATGAAATGAGTTGAAATGAATACGAGGTCTATTGAAATGAATTTTCCATGTTTCAAAATGAATACGAGTAAAATCAAAATGAATACAGCTTGCTTTGAAAGTGATTTGATACACATGGACATGATTATGATACGTGTTGAAATGGATTTAATTCATGTTAAAATTAATATAAGATGTGTTATTTTGAATGAGACATCCATTGAAAGCAATATGATATATGCTAAGATGAATAGGACATGCATTGAAATGACTATGAGCCCCATTAAAATTGTTTTAAAATGTCTTAAAATGAATATGACCAACAGCGAAAATAAAATTAAACTTGTCAAAATGAATATGTTATGCTTTGAAATGAAGAAGATATACATCAAAATGGATATTTCATGTATTGGAATGAATATGACCTATATTGAAATGGATGTGAGCCATGTTAAAATGATTATGGCAAGTGTTAGGGTGAATCTGACATCCATTGAAATGAATATGACATTCATTGAAAGGAATATGACACATGTTAAGATGAATATGAACCACTTTGAAATGAATATGGCACCTGTTAAAATGAATATATCCACATCAAAAGGAATATGACATTTATTAAAGTGAATATGGCATTTTTTAAATGAATATGAAACTATTTGAGATAAATGTAACATGCTTTGAAATTAATAACCACATATCGAAATGAACACAAGCCATGTGAAGAAGAAGTGCTCTGCATGAAACGCGTCAGGCTGGACTTCACCCCTGTGTTGCAGTGCTCCCCCTCGCTGTGTTTTCTCCAATAAAGATGGTTGGCAATTGACTCACCTGTCGTTGGGCTTCCTTCACAGCAGGCATCATGTTGTTGGATATATATATATATATATGGTTCAGATATGGTTTAGTAAATCATGGTGCATCCATGTTTTTCAAGTGCCACGCTTCTACTTTAGAAACAGACACTAGTGTGGACATAACATAAATGATAATATGTGTAACACTCTTGAGCGACACCCCAGCATCAGAAAATAAAAAATACAAAATAAAATAAAAAGCCAATAAACAGCGAGGCAATAAAGTTTGTTGAAATGTGAAAACACATATAAAAAATGACTATTCCCATAATGCACTATGAGAGGCATCAATGTGTATGTATATAAAGGGAAGGAGAGAAAGGACCAATGTACCATACTACCCTGATCAGGAACTATGGTTCGAAACGTGTAGGAGAAAGACACGTTTGTGAAATAAAACTATCTTGAATTTACCAAGAGGAGTGCCGTGAAATTACTCTTGTGAGCTATATATATATATATATATATATATATATATATATATATATATATATATATATATATATATATATATGAAGGGGAAAACTCTGGGTAGTTCTCACGTTTAGGTGTAAAGCAGCTCCTGTATAGAGCACTCTCAACACCAGCAACGCTCACCTCTAATGTCTGTTTTTCTATCAAAGTCTTTAAGTGTAGGATTAGCACAGTGCCATTCACGCCATGATAGAAAGGGACAAAGGCGTTAGCCATTTCTACAGCAATGTTTTTAAACATAGGACTAGGACAGTGTTATCCAAGCCGAGCTGTAAAATGCAAAAGCCTTTTACCACTCCAGGCGCAGTATTACAGCTCTGAATAGGTAAAATACCAACCAAGCCAACCTGAAATTAACAAAAGCAACCCCTGACATGTGTTTCGCTGTCATTACAGCTCTTCAGAGAGGTTTAGCTTTGTCCAGACACAAGGTAGCACCCTGTTTAAGTCGAAACAATACCCTTTCAGGCTTAGAGTGACACATAAATTGTGCAAAAAAGAAGCAGAGAACTCTGAGTAGTTCTCAAGTTTAGGTGGAAAGCAGCTCCTGTATAGAGGCCCCTCAACACCAACGACACTCTAAATTTGCCCACCTCAAATGTCTGCTTTTCTATCAAAGACTTTTATAGAAAAGCAGACATCTGACATTTTAAATAAAACATCCGGGGTAGGAACACATGTAACAGGGGCAGTCCTCATGTACATAGGCAGAAAATGGACAGGGCGTCAAGCCCATATTCTGAATACAGCATGTCTCATAGAGACAGCCCAAGCGTTAAGCGAGACCTGGAAATGTTAAAAGGAATACAGCACTCAATAATTCACCACAGAACCTATTTGCACAGTGTGGGGATGAAATGTTAGGGAAGAGTGGTGAAAGATAAACCAGGAATGATAGAGATCAGAAATGAAGGGGAGATGGATGGGGAGAAGGACTGAGACTAAGGCATGAAGAGTAAGTAGTGTGAGATGAGGAATACTGCATGAGGTATGAGGAGCAAGAGATGAGTAGTGAAAAATGGGAAGTGAGGGATGAGTGATTAGGAGTGAAGGCTGAGAAATGAAGACTGAAGAGTAAGAATACAAAACCAAGGATGAGGAATGAGGAGTAAGGGATGAGAGTTAAAGAGCGAGAAATTGTGAGTGAGAGATTAAGACAGAGGTGTGAAAGGTTATTGAGGGTAAAGGGGGCATGAGTGATGAGTAAAGGATGAAGAGTAAGAGAGAAGTGTAGGAAAAGCAGTGAGAGTAGAGAGCTAAGGAATGAGGTGCAAAGGTTGAGAGGTAAGAGGTGTCGGGTGATGACTGAGGGTTGAGGCCCGAGCAGTGAAAAAAGTGAAGAGTGTGGGACAAGAAATCTAGCACAAGAAGAAAGGAGTAAGGCATAAGCGTTGAGGTATTAGGAAGAAAAGAAGAGAAGTGAAGGACTCATAATGAAGAAAGAGAAGTGAAAAAAGAGAAATGAGGGGTTAGGGACAGGAATCAAGAAATGAAGAGCAATAAGTTCAGATTGAGAATTGAGCAATGGGAGATGAAGATTGAGGGATGAAAAATCTGAAGTAAGGCATAGACAATAAAGAGATGAAAATGAAAAGAATGTGCAGTGAGAGATGAGGAATGAGGGATGAAGAGTGAGGTATGAGGTGTGAAAGTAGAAGAGTGTTGGATGAGGTGAGGTACTAGAACTGATAAATAAGAATTGAATGGTGACAAGTGGAGAATGGGGGTTAAGGAGAGAGGTTTGATGAAAGAGGGGTGATCACTGAGTCATGAGGTCAAAGGAAATTGGATATATGGATGAGTGATAAGGAATGAGGAATAAGAACAGAGGCATGTGGCGTGAGGTATTAGATTGCCTTAACCCCTTCTACGCTCATGACGAGCTCAGCTCGTCATGAGGTATGCCTCTCGTACGCTCATGACGAGCTGAGCTTGTCATGTAACGCGGACTTCCGCAAAAGTCAGCGCACAGCGGGAAAACCGCTAGCGTGCAAGGTGTTAAAATAGACAGGGTGGTGAATATTTTAGCACATCATCATTTGTAAATTGCACTTATCACGCAAAGCGTAAAGAAAAGGTGAAATCCAAGAGATATATAATGAGCGATTAGGGGTAAAAGGTGAGGAAGAATGAAGGGAGCATGAGGGAAGAAGGATGTGGTTCCAGAGCTTCTGGAGCCTTGGATTGTTGTTGAGGACCCTCTGGACCCACAAAAGGATCTTCTTGGAAGAAGATTCAGAAGTTTGAGATCATTTGGAGCATTTTTGTCAAAAACCTCCATAACTTGACCGACCTGTCATCGAGAGCCAAGCAGGCGACGACAAACCGTGACTCACCCTCGTCATCGTAGTGTGCCCTATCACCTTGAATCGTTCTCCTGCCCTTTCCTAATGGAGAGCATAATCAGGGACACCCGTTCCTGTCAGGGGCTAGTTACTCCA
Source organism: Lissotriton helveticus (assembly GCF_964261635.1). Classification (NCBI taxonomy): domain Eukaryota; kingdom Metazoa; phylum Chordata; class Amphibia; order Caudata; family Salamandridae; genus Lissotriton; species Lissotriton helveticus. Next base: position 43,035,038 of record NC_136065.1, read on the forward strand.
TCACATCCATGGCACCAAAACAATTCGAGGTGGGAACTGTAAAACTAACAGGCCTTATCACATGCTCAATGGGAGTCTTTACAGGGCCAATGCGAAGACATGACCTTTTTTTGTGCAAAATTATCACATTCCCTAACACAAGATGGTTTATAAAAAAACCCCAGCTGGAATACGTGAATCATAGACTCTCTTCTGAGTCAGGGAAGCAGGCCAAATAACCTCTGCACTACCTTGTGTGGATCTGAAGTTTATAATTATATAATCACTACAATGATCCTTGGATCCTGACCCCAACCGTGCCACTCTCCATGTGAGCAAAATCTCAGTAGCCATGTAATAGGGGAATTTCCCCTGTTGGGCCAGCCATTTTAAACATGTATTAGTCCTGACCCTCCTTCTGATTCATTGATTCACATTCAACTCAGGAACTCCTACCAAAACAAGTACATATGGGCAAGATACTGTGGTGAAATCAGTCACTGTTTGCCTCTGCAGATTTATATAGCGCAAACTCGACCTGAAGGTATTGGACCGCTTTACATGAGCACCAGTTACATACACAGGACACTTTTATGTTTTTGGTAGGCACGATGAGATTAAGTGATTTGCCCAGAATCACAGGATGTGGAGTTGACCCGAGGCTCGAACCTTGGTTTCCCTGCTCCAAGGTCAGCAGTCTAGCCGTGAGACCACACCCTCTCCCCTAAAGGACAATGAGGCCTTATTAACTCCTAACACTTTTGATATTTGCAAAGTACCCACAACTTCAGTCCCTTTACCATGGCTAGTTACAGCATCTCTAGGTAAAGTGGCTGTGTGGCTGTGTGGCTAGTGCTAGAGTCCTTAAACAGTTTGAGTTGGCAGTTGGAGGTCATAATCGGGGCACCATACTCTGCTACTGGTATTGAACATACAACTTGCTTTTGTTGGGATCAAATGCATTTGAGACCCTTTTCGATGGCCTCTAACTGCACTGTCAATGAGGAAAGTTCTTTATGCAGATATTTTTTAATTTTTCCAAAACAGGACTCCATGAGGTGCACAGCGAAAGGAGGTGTAAGCATGGTCCACTCTAGGCTGGAATTATATGGGTCAATAATGTTCGAGTCAGCATATGAGCTAGGAAGGGCTAGAGGGAACTTAGACGTGTGCTGCTGTTAGGCCGTTTGTTGGCTCAAGAAGGTCGAGATGTAACTTTCAGGCATGCCCCTGTTGGATTAGGGGCCGGATTTGCCTCCTTATCACTGACTTGGTTGTTACCCAAACCCCAAATGGTCCACTGTACTATTTGTACCAGTTGGGCTGTATGATAAGGAGCCGTCCAAGCTTGCATCATTTGGGATTCCCAGAGACAACGTCCTCTTAGTCAGGGATATTTCTGTGGAAATGATCCCCATAGCCCTCTGCAACATGTTATCGATGCTGGTATTCTTAGAGGGAGAAGGTGCTTTTGCCTCAACCTCCTGGGGTTTGCGTTTGCCCATTGTAATTTGGCGTTCTCAAAACCTCAAGATCACCAGAGGAAGTATCCAAAGAATAGCAACCAGGGCAGAGCTATACCCAAACATGTTAACAGATCCACACTATGCAGCTCTCCAGTACAATATTAGAGAGCACTCATCCCAGGATCACGATGTCAGAGTGTGGTCCAAGCCTCCTCCGGGCTCTGATGGGTGTAGAACATACCCGTCCACGGCCCGTGCAGCGGGAGTTTGGGGATTGCTTTAAGCGCTAAATAGGTTCCTACCCCTAGCCGCAGATGCAGGTGCGTGCCTCCTGCAGCGATGGCAGCGAGGATGTGGAGTCCCCAAGGAGTAAAATGGGGGAGGGATGGAGGCATTATGGGAATGTATATACACACAGATTCCAGGACAAAAGCTCCAAATGTAATAGTATCCGAATGTGCTATCTCTGCTCTATTTCAGCTTTGATGAATGCTACTATGCTTTAGAGGTGCCATCCTGATGTGTGAAAAAGATCTGTGAAAAGAGGGATACTGCTGGAATGTTAATCTATTAAAATATATGCTGTCCCATGTGTTAAGATGCTGTCATTTGTTGTAGGCAAGTCTACTGTTTTGAATAGAGTTGAAATAACACAAAAGCTAATTTGAAACTAAATAAAAAAATTAACATTACAGGATGGTTTAAATATAGGAACTCTTGAAATTGATATAAATAACAGTGAAACAAATAACACTGTCCTTGAAATGAATATGAGCATCACTGAAATCGGATATGAATCACATTGTGTTGCATAGAATGCTGAATGAGCCCGATAAGGATGTGACTGAATTGGATACGGTGAATTGTGGGTATAACACATACTGAAAAGCACGTGACACTGACAGGCAATCACAGTCGTATCCTCTGAGGAAGCTTTTTGGTGCAGGGAAGGTACTGTCCCGGCGCGCCTTTGGACGTGGGGAGAGGCAGATCCTGTTTGAAGGCCCCGGGGGCCGTGGCCCCTGCGTCCACACCATACCACGAGCTCCGCTTGCATTTAGGAACAGCAGGGACAGTCTGGAAGCGTCCGTGCCCATTATCGCCACTCGGGCAAAGCCTTGATGACTGTAGGAGTGAGACGGGCCTGGACGGGCTTGCTTCGTGTTTTAAGCCTCTTTGGGCCCGTCACTGTCCTATAAACTGGGCAATTCCAGTCCCTCCATTATTGCGAGCTGTTGGCCTCGGTCTCTTGGTTATCCACCATCCCCCAAGAAGGAGATCAAGTCCTTGGGAGTATGGCTGGAAGAAGATCTGTCCTTCAGGACTCATGCCAGGAAGACCGCAGGGGTTTGCTTTGGCTTACTGAGATCAGCCCGAAAGGTGTTACCTCTGCTTCCCGATCCAGCAAGGAAGCTGTTGATACGTGGCCTAATTCTATCGAGGCTCGATTATGGGAATGCGCTGTTTCTCGGTGCTCCAGAAGCGACCTTTAAAACTGTCCAACAGGTGCAAAACGCAGCTGCGAGAATCCTGATGGATGTTCCCAGGAGGCAGTCTGCTGCTCCGGCCCTCAAAGCGCTTCACTGGCTCCCCGTGAAGGAGCGGTTGAAATTTAAAGCGCTATGTACAGCCCACAAAATTTTACATGGCAAAGGTCCCCCCATCCTTGTCAATATGGCTCGTCCTTATAAACCCCCACGTCTGCTGCGCTCGGATCAAAAACACCTTCTGCAGTCAGCGAGAGTAAGAAGAGCTCGTTCTGGGGGCAGGCGTTTCTCTGTGCAGGTGGCGTCGCTTTGGAACTCTCTGCCCCTCAGGATTAGCTCAGAGCCCAAGATCCTACTATTTAGGAAACTTCTTAAAACTCATTTGTTTCCATAGTAGTGATTAGCTGAGTTTTTCCTTCTGGTCTGTTGCGCCGGGATGCCCCCGGGTAAGCTGAGCGCATTATAAATTTCATATTATTATTAATATTATTAAACTGTCATAAACACTGCACTTCTCACGGCAGCGCAGCACTGCAGCAGGGGTTGTGGCACTCTCAGGTGTCCATCAGCACCCCCCCACCTGAGATCTAGCCGAGTGTCGCCTCTGTTTCATAGCGAGAGTCGCTGCTGCCCCCAGAGATGCATATTTTTGGAGGAGTGAGGCTGCGGTGATGACGGTGTCTGTCTGCAGGGGCGGCTGGTGACATTTTACAGTGGTGAGGCGCAAACTGATTTTCAAGTGCGGGCCCCAGGCCACTCAGGCCGGCGCCGACCCCCCCAACCCACATACACAACACTCAAAGAAATGTATTCACACATGCATACACACAAACACATCCATTCACAACACTCTCCACCAAACATTCATGCATACACGCACGCTCGCACCAAACACTTTAAAATAAAAGAAAAACACACACTCTTACCTTGTTGCCGGTCCCGGTCCGCGCCACCTCTGGGCTCTGCTCCCCACACGTCACAGGCTCACAGCGCCCCTGGCCAATCCTGGCGCCAGGGGCACAGGTACCTTCTCGCCCGCAGCACGCCCATTAGGGCTCCTGATGGGCATGCGCAACGCCGCAAAAACACAAGTGCGCATGCGTGGGCACGGGTACAAATTCACCCTCCGTCCCCACGCATGCGTACTTGTGTTGCCCCCTGTACAATGTCAATCAATCAACATGACGCCCGCCCGGCGGTCTGACGTCATGTTGATTCATTGACATGATTGTCATGAGGGAGCTGCGGGCGGCGTCGGGCAGGGGGGGCTACGCCCCCACGCCCCAATGGACGAACCGCGTCTGTGTCTGGGGCCATGAGCCCCGGATGCACCAGCGGTGAGAGCACCGAGATTCTACTCTGCGTGCCCAGGCCAGGGCCCCGCTCTCCCCTGTGAGCCCCTGTTGGTCAGCCGGCCCATGTACGGGTAAGGTACACGCTACCTACGGATCTTTACTGGCGCCCTGGAAAGTGCTGACTGTATGAGGCTCCATTGCAACATGATCTCCATCCTTCTCCTGGCCGTGCAAGCTGTTAGCACACTTCTTATAAGGCCCTCAAAGTAGTGCTAAAAGTGATGGAGATAGACACCTCGGCATCAGATGAGCGCTCGATAACATGGCGGTGCGCAATTCGGGCTGCGCGCTGAATCCGCATCCTTCCAACCCTCCCGATATAACCGGGAGGCCACCGATTTCAAGGCTAGTCTCCCGCCTCCTGATTCCCGCAGAGTAAACCCCGCTTCCTCTGTGGGCTTCCCCAGACAGGCACCGTTTGTGTGAGACTCCAAGTATCCCCTGCCAGTGACCTCCTCTTCCTAGAGACCAGTGCACATTTTTGTCACGCTCTCTGCTGGCCATGGCACTTTCTCCGTGCCATGGCCTAAGGCAGCAAATAGGCCTCGCCTAGTGTGTACAAGTGAGTGAATTCTGGCAAAGGGAGGTAAGCAGTGTAGTCAGGGAGCGAAGAGTCTTGAAGAAAATACACTGACAAGGGTGAAAGTTGCAGAAACCAGTGATTAGCTCTCGGGTGCTCAAGTGCAACGAGGGCAAGCACTTCTTCCACACATGCTCACTAGTCCAGCTAATCAGCCCTTAGCGACGAGCTGGACAAATGTAGACCACAAAGGAGCTCAAAAAGCACAATAGTGTTCAGAGGTCCTGTTGTGTGCACCTATTCAAATGAATCAGCAATTTGGAAGCCATTTTTATGACCCTCTGAAGAAAATAAAAGTAGATGCTTTGGCACCAAAGCTAATAAAATATGTATCGGGATGATGCCCGAGAACTATATTTGCGGTCTGGTAGTGGTATCTTGGCAGACACTTCTGTAATGGCCCGTGGAGTGAAAAACGTTCAATGTGATCCTAATCAGCTGTTGTCCCTATTTTAGTTTGTAAAATGTGTACCGTGGCGTGGTGTGGCTCACTGGTTAGAGGCGGCAGACCCGTAAGAAGAGAACGGCCTGGGACCAGGGTTCAATTCCCGACGCGGCAGGGTCGTTGACCAGGGTCAAAACGGACTCGATAATTCTCGCCTCGGTGCCTACTCTAACCAGGGAACACACTCGGCAACTCTGGGCATTAAGCTTGCCTCATCTCTACAACGGCCCCCCACAGACGCCGGGGATGCCTGGTTTCACCCTGGAGATACCCAGAAAGGGACCATCTCACAGGGAAAACCAGGACGGGTTCCCCAGCGGTCTTCAGCGCCTAGATACTCCTTGGAGTTGTAGTGTGCTTTACAAGTAAACCCACATTTACATTTATATTTGTGTTCAGAAAAGAGGTCTTTTTAAACCAGACTGCTTACGTTTTTTAATGATATAAACAATGGACATTGAGACGGGTCCCTTCCAGGCAAAAACACTAATTGATTTCTGAATAATGAGTGTAAATGGGTAAAGGTAATCATGTTGTTTACATTTCACGTGCTTTACTTATTCTTGCATTCATTATCTGTTTGTTTTTTCTAGGATGGTGGTACTGTCTTTTTCTGGCAGTATATTTCTCTTGTCTAGTGCATAATTTGAATTGAGTCACATCCAGGTGGGTATAGCGGGGCACAATTGGGTTGTAGCTGAAGGCAGTGTGAGTTTCCCTGTGGGGCAGTCTGGTGTTCAGTGGGGAGAGGATGTGGCAACATGGCCAGAGCTGCCAAATTTAGAACTGAGGAACCAGGTTCAGCCTTCCTAACCAGTCCACCCGAACACTCTCCTGAGGGAACATATTCCTGTGCTAGACTTTAGAATACCCCACTATACCATAGAAGCCCTGGTGTCTTAGCACCAGCAGGGTTAACCTAGTGGTGGCAAGTGTGGGTTATCCTTGAAGGCCTGTCCACCACAACCCACACTGAAGTTCACCTCCAGTCTTGCGGGCAGGCCGAAGCAGCATACCCTAGAGCAGAGGTCTTCAAACGTTTTGATGCCGAGACCCCCTTGTAAAACCTTTTTAGGCGTAAGGACCCCCTTCCGACAAAAGTTTCTAGAAACTGGTACTCCTCATCATCAACTTTTGACAACCATAAATGCGCCTGTTAGACCTCATCACATCCATCCATCATTCATCCACCCACACCTTCACACATCCATCCATCCTTCCATCCTTCTATCCTTCCATCCATACATCCATCCTTCATCCATCCAACCTTTCATCCTTCCATCCATACATCCATCCTTCATCCATTCATCCTTTCATCCTTCCATCCTTCCATCCATCCACCCATCATTCATCCATCCACCTTTTCACACATCCATCCATCATTCATCCATGCAACCTTGTATCCATCTATTCCACCCTTTCATCCTCCCATCCATACATCCATCCTTTATCCATCCACCCTTTCATCCATCCACCCACCCTTTCATCCATCCATTCACCCATCATTCATCCCCCACCTTTTCACACATCCATCCATGCATCATTCATCCATGCAACCTTTTATCCATCCATATATCCATTCACCCTTTCATCCATCCATCCTTCATCCGTCCACCCTTTCATCCTTCCATCCCTACATTTATCCTTCATCCATCTCTCCTTCATCCATCCACCCTTTCATCCTTCCATCAGTACACCCATCATTCATCCATCCACCCTTTCATCCATCCATTGGCCCATCATTAATCCACCCATCCTTTTACACATCCATCCATCCATCATTCATGCAACCTTTTATCCATCCATCATTCATGCAACCTTTTATCCATCCATACATCCTTCATCCATCTACCCTTTCATCCTTCCATCCATCCACCCTTTCATCCATCCATCATTTCGTCCATCCATCCACCCTTCATCCGTCCACCCTTTCATCCTTACATCCATACATCCATCCTTCATCCATCCACCCTCTCATCCATCCATTCACCCATCATTCATCCACCCATCTTTTCACCCATCCATCCATCATTCATCCATGCAACCTTTTATCCACACATCCTTCATCCATCTACCCTTTCATCCTTCCATCCATCCACCCTTTCATCCATCCATCCACCTTTTCATCCATCCACTTATCATTTATCCACCCACCTTTTCACACATCCATCCATCCTTACATCCATCCATCCACCCATCATTCATCCAACCACCCTTTCATCCATCCATCCCCCCTTTCATCCATCCAATTATCATTTATCCACCCACCTTTTCACACATCCATCCATCCTTCATCCTTACATCCATCCATCCACCCATCATTCATCCACCCACCTTTTCTGTGCCTCTCTCATGGGGGGTGTCAGTATCTCTCTGGTCTTGTTCCTTCTTTCCTGCTCATGGGAGGGCATCTCTGTGCCTCACCTGCTGGGGGCGGGAGGGGGGGCCGTGTCATGGGACCCACAGCTCCAGGCGTGCAACATCCATTTAACTCAAAGGGCTACACTACAGCCTGCTCCCCCATCCCCCCCACCCCCAGCTCGTGTATGTGAGCCCGGCTGAAACAGCTTCAGGGACACACACACAGCCACACCAGAATACTTGACAGGTCTTTAAAAGACCTTTTACTTGTTAATGAGGCTTTGATGTTTTTCACACCTCGTTATGAATTAGGCCTCCGCCGTGAGCACCCTCAATCAGCCCCATGCCAGGAACTGCATGCTCTGACAGATTCTGCGACCCCCTTCCAAGGACTCCACGACCCCCCTGGGGGTCGCGCCCCACAGATTGAAGACCTCTGCCCTAGAGCAACAGTGACTCTGTCCCTGTGGTCACAGGACCCTTGAGGCAAGTCCGCCTCACACATTGGTACCTCCATTGGCCTTGTTTTATCAGTATTAGTGCAACTCACCACGGATTGGGAATGCAGGATTTGCATGCAAACCAAACTATGGGGCATATTTACAAGAACCTATCGCCACTACAGCGTCACTGTCAGTGATGTTGTGATGGCGATAGTGGCCTTGCCTTATTTACAAGGCAGCGTTAAGCCACTTAATTTAACTTAACTCTGCCTTGTAAATAAGGCACCCTCTCACGCTGTATTTAGCGTGAAAGGGGAGGGGGAGGGCAATGGGTGTTGCGGTGGGCGTTCCACCGCAATACCCATTGATTTTGATGCTGCACCCTATTTACAAGGGTGGTATAAATAGAAAGCAGCTCCAAAATTAAGACCAGGTAAAACCTGGTCTTAAACAGGCAAAACGAGACGGAATGCTTTATTTCTTCCCGTTTGTGCTGTTTCCATGTGTGCTGCCTTGTGCAGCACACATAGGAACAGCAAATTGCCTATGATTGTTTATGTGCAGGAAGGTACCCCTTCCTGCACATAAACAACCATTTTGAAAAAAATGAAATTTTATAGCTTCTGTGTTTGCCGCATTAAGTAGCACACATACAAGTTGCAAAATGGCATTCAAAGATTGTTCATGTTCAGGTCCCCCTTCCTGCACATAAACAATCTTCCCCTCAACATGGACACTCTTGCACTATGGTGCGTTGACGCTAGGCAGCCAAAGTTGGTGCCGGCGCACGTGGAAATGCAGGGCTGCCCCATATTCTACTAAATATGGTGCAGCTCTGCGTTTAAAAGTGATGACCGCTTTGTTCTCCCTAAGTTGGCAGGGTATGCTCAGACGTGAGTCCCTTGCTCACTTTGCCACTGGATTCAAGCAAGCCCGGCTGAAAAAGGCTGTAATGCCAGATACCGGTCCCAGGATGCTTGTTTCCGGTCCGGGAAGGCATGGCTTGGCAGTTCGGGCTGGACTGTTCCCATGAGGCACAGGGTCAGACTGATTTGCATATGGCCATGTCTGAACTGGGGTGGCAGAGTGGGCTAAAGAACGGTGATGGATTAAACCCAGATCTGTTGACTGGGTGTGAGTGTTTGATTGGTTCAGATGCTCCGTCCCTCACCACCCCCTTTTGTACCGCTTTAAAAGTGATGAAGCGTGTCGTTGGTCTTCTTGGTCTTAACGATAAGCGTCACCACTTTATTGTAAATATGCCCCTACATTCACAAACTTCATGGTCTCTTTGCTTCATGCACAATGTGAAATGCCAAATAAATACTAGAAATTGGGATGTTTTGCTCTTCTGGCCGCACCTCTGACTCCGCCCCTGACCCAATCCTCAAGTTATTTCCTCTCCCTGATTCGCCACAGTTCTACATTTTCCCCCAACTTTAACCACTGCATAAACCCAGAACTCAGTGGCAGCTCCTGCCTGGTAGAAGTAGTGGGCTGCCGGCTGCCACCTCTCCTCCCTCCTCTTTCATCTGTGTGAACCTCAAGCAGGAAGCACCCAGGCTCCCCTCAGTCAAACACACTGCTACCGTCACCATGAAAGCAGCCTTAAGGTTGGTCTGAGCACCATGGTTTGGCGCTTAGACAGGGACTGGGAGCCCAAGCTTGTTCTCCACCCAGGCTGTACAATACAGCCAGTGGAGAACATGTAAAGTGCGTATGACTGTTTGGCAGGCCCAAGACAGCCATTCAAACAGTCATGCACACTTTGAGAGAGCCAACAGCCCCCCTGCTTTGCCCCCATGAAAACTGCTTCAGCATGGAAAAATAAATTGATAATAACATTACGCTATTATCATTTTCTTTTTTCTTTTTTGCAGTGCTGAAATGCAGTGGGGCGACGCTCCTCTGCCTGTGCGGAGGAGCGGAACTTCCATAAGCCTGGGATTTTAAAAGAAATGGCCATAAGTGATGGTGCTTTTCGGGTCAGTTGGAAACACTTTCGCTGTGCTAAGTAAGGGCATTTGAGTCTGTTCATAATGCATCTTCGATTACACAGTTAGGTGATCAGCGCACACCTGCCCTGAAAAAGAAAAGGATGTAGATAGATTATAGCCATCCTCCACCTGCATCTGCAAACAAAAGTTCTGATGCTGATTTGTCCAGTGTATTAGTACATGAAGCAGAAGTTGCAGGATCACCCTGTTCTGTTCCTGTGTTAGTAAATGAACTGCTTCCAGATACTAAAGACTTCAGCTTTTTTTTCGGAGAAGGAAAAAAATGAGGAAACGCAACAAAGCTCTCCTGATGAACACTCAGTGGTAACACCTCCATTGGAAGCACAACAGTCTCATGTAGGACGTTTCACTCTCACCATTAGATAAAGATGAATCCTCTGCCCTGAAAGCTCAGCCAACAGCTGATAATTAACATATTCTTGCTGATGCCGACGCTGCGCAGCTAGATGCTCCGCGGGTGTCTACTGTATTGAACAAGTTAACAATCTATAGTCCAACGAGAGCAAGTGGGCAGGAGCCCAGAGGCACTCCCATGTCATGAGGGGAGAAAATTATGCGAGAGACAACAGACCTAAGCATCAAAGCTGTTAGAAATATACAATCACTCAGAAACGTAATGCACAAACATGCCGGAGCTCCCTATATTATGCACTACATGCAAAACCTCGTAGCATCGTGAAACACCCAGAAATATACAAAGCGGGACGCTAACACACCTCGAAAGGGCAAAGAGTATGAAGATCCTTCAAATCTTATGTGCTTATTAAGAAAATGCACAATAAATATCATTGCAGTCTATTATCCAAAGCTGACTGTGGGCCAGGATCACATATAACGGAAACATACCAACAATGATACATCATTCCTAGACAATGTGCCTGAACTTTGACAAACGTCCCTTCTCTTAACAGATCCCAGGATTGGAGGAGGTGCAAGGGAGCAAGCAGTTGCGGGAGGGAGGTAGTGGAAACGGAGAAAGTGCAACAAAGGGAAAAGCATTGACGAGGTTGGGGAGGGGCTAAACACTAAAAGAGGCATTCCCATGCATGCCAGGGACGAATGGTGACAAAGAATATTAGACAGACAATGGAGTGAGCAAATGGGAAGCACGTGGGCGGGCTGAGGGCCACATATTCAATACAGCAGTCTCTTTGAGACAGTACATGCACTGTCTAGCGAAGACCTAAAAAAAACTTGGCGTGTGAGCCTCAGTCGCACCAGCGTCCCTGGTCCAGAGCAGAAATGAATATACTATACCTGTTGCAGTTCCTGCAACGGGTGAGTGCTGCTCACATCAGAGGAAGGACCTGTCTGTGCTGGCTCCCGAGACTGATGAGATGCACAAAAGAAATACCCTCCAAATAAATAGAAGAGATGAGGGTTTACTACTCTAGAGTATTGCTCGAATACTTGGTGAGTGTTTGCCAACCACGCAGTACGTCGCACAAATGGGGAGAATAAAAATACGGGCATGTTACACACACGCAAACATTTTGGAACAGCAAAGAGGGAGATTTTGAAAACAAAAATAGAACAAAGGCTTTTCCCCCTTTGCCCCTAATGAAGCAGGGACAATTTCAAGATAGAGACCACTAAAATAATGTCATCTGTATCTTCAGAATCAGGAGTTTCCAAGTCTGTTGGCATGTATGTGTCAGTGCGGATTAGGAGCTTGAATAAATATGGGCCCGCAACCCTGTACATTTGGACTTCCATTTATCCCTATCTATAACCATTTTGGTCTTGGGAACAGAGGAAATGTCAACTGTACTTGAGCGAGCGTTAGATAAAGAACTATAATGCCCCCTCTGCCTGCTGTTTACATTTTGAAAAACCAGCCAAGTAGTCTCATGTCATGTGTGACTCCTTCAGCCAGCCCTAACTGTTTATTACACTATACATTGTGAGCATTGGAGTTTTATTTTTAGAATTAAAATATGGCCTTAGATATCACAGCATGCTTAGCACAGTAGCCCAAAAAAGCCAGGACTTTGGAGTTCTGCTGACAGGGATTGCTCTTGTGTGAGTCGGACACGTTCTCTCTGCCTTTCACAGCGCTTTCGCTGTTCTCCTGACAGGTACAGAAAAAAAGTATATTTACATGTCTGATATCTGATCCTGCGGCATCACACGTGCAAGTCCCACACATGAGAATAGACCGGATTCAGGCCTCATTTGAAGTCAATGGGAGAAAAACATTCTTACGATTATTTTTTAAAAAGCCTCCCACTTTCCTCTTCTAAAATATTGGCATGAATGTGAGTGCTTTGATAGTATGCACTCATCTTCAGACTCTCCGCGCGGCATTCTGTCTGTGTGGCCACCATGACTAGTCCTACCTCAGGATAGGGGTTAAATGCTTTTCACTGCTGACCAAAGCACTGAGACATACCTGCTGCCTACACTCTCCCTGCAAAGCTGTTTACTAGCCCTCTCTAACCTTTCTATAATTACTTGGCCTCCCGAGCATCAGGTGTTTATTCTTAAGAGGCACGCTGGGTGTATGAGGACCTCTCAAGCTGCTGCCTGGCACCACCGGGGTGTCACAGGACTTCCATCCTCTTACCATCGCCAGTGGAGGCATTGTTTCTACTAAGTTGCTCCTGAAGAAAGATAACACTGGAGGACCTTTGATGAGTTTACTCTACTTTCCACAGTGCTCTCTATTAATTATATGCACCCAGCGGGGGTCCCTTTAGGGCTCCAGGGCTATGCGCCCCCTTGTTTTACCAAGACTGAATAATAATCTTTTATTCACTTTGCTATAAAAAGAAAATGCTGTCTAGCAGCAGATTAAGGCATCTCTTTTAGAGACTGTTGGAAAATGAGGCAGTGTCTGTGAGGCCTGCACAAATAACATTTGTCCTTCAATGGGAACCAAACACCCCATTGTAGCGCTTGACTCTCAGAGAGTAGTGTTGCAGAGCAGTGTAAGGCTTACTCAAGGGAGGTGGCGTGGGCTAGTAATCACCATTTACCAGCACTCAGAACTAACGCTCAATAATCGATTGTCCAGTCTGTACTATGCTTTATAAAAGGAAGAGTACATTTATTAAACACACGCTACTCAGTACCATGCAACAATTTACAAATATACATAAGCTGTTGGAATTACTTTGTGGCATTGCGTAACATGGGATCTAGTACCACCACTCCGATGTATGCACATCATCTTGCCCCCAAATGCAGTAGGTTGACCATAACCTAGTGTGAGGGCCCTGCCCCTTGCACCATACCAGTGGCAACCTACCCCATTATCTAAACAAGCATATTTAATGGGAACACCTGCCATAGTGACACATAACCCTGACTGAGCCTCTTATACTGACCATACAGTATATACCCCTGAATCATAGTGGCTAACAATCTGGGCTGTTCATCACTTAATGCAGTAGCAAGAATACATGTGTAGGCCTCACTTAGAATGACAGTAGTTATCATATCTGGTTACATTGATAATTGAATGAAATTAAAGCCCCTAAAAGGCATCACAGTTATAATCATAGGATTAAGCATGTACAACCAGGCACCCTAGCAGGAATGCCTAGCAACCTAACCTACTTTGTTTATGTCTTCACATTATGCATGTGACTTCCAGTCCCCAAAAGAAATGCTATTTGTGAATGCACCACCTGTGCAAGTACACCTACCCACATCTATGGGGATCACCTCATTGACAATCCATGTTTGACACTGCACACTTCAGTGCAACTCTAAGCAGAAGCTCCTGATAGTAGAATATAAGTTACAGCATGAGGTAGGTTTTAAAACTGAGATGAACCCTTGAGAGGTAGTCTCCTTTGAGTCCCCCAGAGACTGAGAGTGGGGACGTTCCATTTATGTGCTGGGGGAGTCCGCGTTGCTCCTGCAGCTCCCCCTGCACCTTTGCATGCATTTTGCGATGACCTCACACCACCAACAAGCCGGGTTTCTCTGCAGGCTTTCCTGGGCCCTGCAGGGAATTTACGGGCATTTTCCTCATGCACAGTGAATAACAGAGCTGCGGCTCCCCCGCTGCTCAGGGAGAGCGGCGCTGCCATCGTTGGTGGCCTCACGCCGCTTCTGCACCTCGTTGCGGGCCTGGTCCAACCTGGGCCCCTTTCTTCACAGGTGAGGGATTGCAGCTTGGGGACCCCACCCCAGCTGCTCCTGCCGGCTCCCGTTCAGCCCGCACCCTTGTGTGCAGCCGTGGGAGCCATTGCGTCAATCTGGTCTGCCTGCTCCTGCGAGCAAACATGGAGGCTGCTGCTGGCCCGGTGGGACCTGCTCCCCCACCTTCCTCCCACCACGGGGGGGTCCAGCAGCACTCCCCCCTCCTTCTGGCATCACTGAGGCCTGAAGTTGGGGGTCTCGAGCCCCTAGGAGGTCTTCACGGGGAGCGCGACGGCGTCGGGGGCAGGGTAGGCTCCTGGTCCCGTAATGGGCACCTTCACGACTTTCTCTTCTTCTGGGGGCAGCCCCCGGGCACATCTAAGACCGTTGGCGGAGACCCACTTGCTCCGTCATCGGTCAGCTCAGAGGCCAAAGGTCGCCTACTTTCTGGGAGGCATATCTCCAGGGGACTGATTTCCACCATTCTGGCCTCTTCGAGCTCCTGGTGGCCAGCCCTAGCTACTTTGAGCACTCTTCACCACCCTCGTGGCCCCACTATAGGGTGGGCTTGGCAGGGAGCTGTCTTCACTAGCTCCCAGGGCCAGTCTTTCACCTGCCTCTCCTTCTGGGCCTCTCTTCTCCTTGCGCAGAGGCCCAGAATTCTCTTCACTGGCCCTGAACTCCCTGAAAGGCGCAGTCCAGGGTCCTGGGACTGTCAGGAGGTTCCTCCTGTCAACTGCCCATTGCTCCAGGCTCTAGCAGGAAGGCCCTTCTGCGCTATTCTTCAGCGATACATCACCTCTTGGCCCCTGCTCCCTCCTTCCTGCACAGGCCTCTGGGATACTTAAAAATGGCATCGTCCAGGGGTCTCATGCCACATGGTCTCTGAAAAGGCCCCTTGCTGCCTTCATGGCCCGGGCCCAGAGCAGCCCTGGTGCCTGGCACCAGGTGAAAGCTGCTGATAGATAACCTGCAGCTCCACCCCAAAAAGTCAAAGTGAGGACTGTGAGTGATAAGAAGACAGAGAATGAATGAGTGAGGGAGACAGACAGGGAGTGTAACTGAATGTTACTGTTTGTGAGACTGAGTGAGTCAAGTCTGAGTGAGTCAGAATGAGTGGGACAGGGAGTTAGTGGGAGGGAGAAAGCGGTTGAATGAGTCAGAGTGAGCAAGAATGATTGTGTCTGAGTGAGGTTGAGTCAGAATGGCTGGAGACCTTTGGGGTTTGCAGAGGTCTCTCAGTGGCAGGATGAGACAGTCCTTACCGATTGTCAAGTTTGGCAGTGGTGGGTAAGGTTTCACGCTGAAACGTCTACAGCAGGTTCTCTGTTCTTGGGGTCAACAGCTCTTCTTTGCCTTTCTCTTCTTACGTCCATCAAAGTTCAGGGCTTTGGGATGCTGCTTGAATACTAAATGTAGGGGCAATAAATGTAGTGCCACGTAATGGCCATTGGGCCATCTACCTTAGGTTGACTACACCCTCTATATGACCCATCCCACTGGGTAATGGGCATGCCCCTAACATGACGATTTCCCTCCAAATCACGATGGAGGGGACTGAAAATTTGTTTCACCTCGCCTGCTACTTCTTAGGGGAGGTGCTAGCTGAAGGTGGGCATACCTCCTATTCTTTCTAGTTTTCCCACCTGTACTCCCGCCAAGAGTGAGGCCATGACAGGAGGGTTGGCATCCTACACTAGTTGGAGCTGCCTGGGTTACATTTCAAAGATGGCATGGCCTTTGAATCTTCCCACCCTGGAAGGCTGTTCCTGCCCTGGGGGAGGTGTGAATCACCTCCGTCCAGAGGAGACTTTGTTCCCGGCCTCTGAGAGCGCAGGCTTTCACCCCTTGAAGTCAAGTACACATCTAGGGGTGGCGGCTGGCTGGGAATGGTCAGTAACCACACAAGTAGTCTGTAGGTTTTCAGGGTGCACCTGATGTTCTGTACCAAACATCTGTGCTCTCGTCTCTTTGGAGAGAAAGCGGGCTCAGTGTGGCTGTGCTTTAAGGATAGCAGATCTAGCTCCTTGGGCTTCTCCATGGCCCCTCGTCAACCTCAGTCATCCTCCTGCCACAGAAGGGGTTTTTAACCTCATTCATACCTTCCCAGCCTTTTCGTAGCCTTGGATCACAGTCCACACATGGACCAGATACCATGTGGGAGAGGTAACCAAAGTACACCTCCCCAAGCAGCTGCAGCCTCCAAACCCCTTTAGTTTGCCCTAAGGCAGATAGGCCATCACCTGCACCACCGGAGTTTGGAAACATCCGACCATTGTGTTTTACAGATTGTAAAAAGGGGTTACTCCATCCCCTTTATGACAACATCTACACCAATGTCACCCACTTACAAACAGCTGACGGAGGACCACCTCTCCTTGTTCCATCTGGAAGTGTTGACTCCTGGGTTCAGGGTCCCAATATTTATGCTTCATTTCTCTTTGTTCTCTTGTGGCAGAGGGACTCTGTGCTCAGTCAAAACCAGTTCTGTCCTCTCTAGCCCAGCTTCCCGGCAGAAGGTGGAGACAGACCTATTCATGTGCAGGGAAATCTCCTCCCACTGCTCTAAATGCAACACAGGTCTATTCACCCCAGCACTGACTCATCCAGGAGAGGCAGGACACACCTCAACCCCCCAGTGGCTATCTGAAAAGAATGCACACCCCAGCCTCTGTCACTCCAAAACCAGACAGTCAATCCACAAACCAACAGAGGTACACAGGATGACTAAGCAAGAAAATACCGACTTTCTGAAAGTGGTATTTTTAAACACACAAGACAAAAATCATCTTTACCAAAAGATGTATTTTTATATTCTGAGTTAGGGATACCAAACTCCACCTTTCTATCTTGTCCAAATGAAAAGTTATACTTATAAGATATTGTAAATAAACTCCACTTCTATCCTTTGGGACAGATAGCCTTTCAATTGTGAAAGACGAAAGTCACTGCATTTCACTATCAGGACATAAAACACATAGTAGTACACGTCCTTCCTTTCACCTACACTGCACCCTGCCCATAGGGGTAACTTGGGCCTACCATAGGGGTGACTCACATGTACTAGAAGGGAAGGTTAGGGCCTGGCAAATGGGTGCACTTGCCAGGTCGACAAGGCAGTAGAGACTGCAAGCAGATGCTTCAATGGCAGGTCTGAGACAACTTTTGAAAGGCTGCTTGTGTGGGTGACACAGTCAGTGCAGCAGGTCCACTAATAGAAATTGACTTACAGGCCCTGGGTACACACAGTGCACTATACTCGGGACTTAGTAGTAAGTCAAACAAGCCAATCATGCAAACACCAATCCATATGCACAATTTACATAGGGAGCACTTGCACTTTGGCACTGATCAGCAGTGGCAAAGTGCCCAAAGCATCTCGACCAGCAAAAACTAAATCCAGCACCACCGCAAAAATACAGGAGGCAGAAAAAAAGACAGCTGAAAACCATGCCAAGAATGCCAGGTCTAACATTTTCTCCATTCATTAACTATGAAGATTGCTTTTCTAATGCCTATTACAAATTGGCCAGAAGGGGCAGCGAATTGCAAGCACTCTCTGTACACATTCCCTATAACATCTTCGAGCTGGAGAATCTGGTACTCTGGACAATTGAGAGTTGAAATTCTAATTACAGCACTCCTAATAAATATTCATGTATCAAATTAGGCTATCATGTAAAGCCCTCAGCACAAGATGAAATTCAAGCTGTTATGTGAAATAGACTGACAGATAGAACACAAGTCCCAATAGATAAAGGGGGTCCAGATATTCCCAGATGAATTCAAATAGAGTCCAAGTAAAATTTCTTCAATATTTTCTTTATTCAAATTTCATAAAATAGATTCTCCCAGCACGTAAATCGCCAACACGTGTTTCGTCCCACACAGAGACTTCATCAAGGCATAAATATGGTAAAGAGATGTCTTATTAATACGCCAAATTTAGGGAATCGAACTGCAGTCTATATGTGGTGAGGCACCATTAAAGTTGAGAGATGAGCTTAGATCTGCAGTATATGGCAAAACGCTGTTTAAATGTATCAAGGACCGCACCATCAATCCATATACGACGATGTGACTATACTTAGTAGGTGAAGAGCGGGCTCGAGGGTATACATCCCATGTTGCAAAGAAGTCCGGCTTGTCGATAATCAGCCAACCGGTACTTATATAATATGTCTTTTCGCAACCGTGATAAGTTGCTGTCTGCAAGAAGACGGTAATGTGTCCAAAACGATAAGTCGCCCGCAACGAATTGCAGGCACTCTCTGTACACATTCCCTACAACATCTTCGAGCTGGAGAATCTGGTACTCTGGACACATGATTCCTTCTTCCTGAGGGTTGTGATTACTTTCCATGAAGGCCAGAATATCCCACTGCCTAACTTCTTTTCTCCATCTCACACTTCAAAGGAGGAGAGACTCAACCGTCTGGACCCAAAAAGAGAGTGGTAGTTCTACCTTGATCGCACTAAAGAGTTCCGGGTCGACGATCAACTCTTTGTGGGGTGCCTTGGGGCTAAGAACGGGAAGGCTGTACTGAAATGGACCATCTCAAGAGGGATAGTGCTCTTCATAAATATCTGCTATGCATTGGCCAAGTAGCAACACCCTGAGGACTTACATACTTATTCCACCAAAGCCAAGGCGGCGATCACTGCCTTAGCCCAAGGAGTCCCTGACCTGAATATCTTTCAGACGGCAACATGGGCATCTCTACACATGCAGGTAACCAAGCATTACTGCCTGGACAGTCAGGTCCATTGTGATGGGCACTTTGTCTGTTTGGTCCTGTAGGACATCTGGTTAAAATCAGCTTTTCTACCCACCTCCTTGGAGGCATTGCATGGGTTTTCTATTCTAAGATAAGGACTCTGTGGCTAGATGTCTCTATCAGATGAACAAGTTGCTTACCTTCAGCAATGCCTTATCTGGTAGAGACACTATGTAGCTGCAGATTCCTTACTGGCCAGCCCATCCTCCAAGCTTGCAGAACTGATTACAGTGTGAGGGTCACCCTTATAAGGGCCTTAGAATTTCAGTCCAGTTGTCAGTCTTCATTGTGGACCTGCATTCCTAGTGTGGAAAGTTGCAAAAGGAACTGGCAACAGGGCTCCGAGTGGCATTTATATAGCCACCATGCATCTCATTGCCGGCGCAGACACCACTGACACAAAGCTGATCAACGCCACCTACCCCCACAAAGGGGTACTGCTTGAAAACTTCTGGATCTAGTCTGATGCCTCTGGGATATTGTAAGGAAAAGAATCTGCAGCTTGATAGAGTCTCTACCAGAGAAGGCTTTACCAAAGGTAAGCAAGTTGTTATTCTGGTAAGGAACAGACTACAATGGTTAGAAGGGGCCAGGTAAGCAATTGCAAGAGTAGAGGGGTGTGGCAGGGGAGAGATAGATACGGAGGTCATGTCTCATTGGGACCAGGTGATGAAAATTACATTATCGTGGAAAAAGAAGGTAGGAAGCATGAGAGTGTCTAAGAGTGAGTCACAAAAACACAGCAAAGTAAGGACAAAGCATGAACTGATATAGAGAGAAAATGGCACAAGCAAAGAATAGAGAAGGAAAGGAAAGAACAGACTGCATGGGATACACCCAGTATGTGCAGGAGAGTGAAAGAAAGAAATTACACAATATTAACTGGAGGCCAGGAAGAGAAGTCTACAAGAGTTCATAACCTGTTGAGGTGGGTTGAAGCAACAACACCAGGATGGGGTACACATGGGAAGGTAGAATACTAAATGCGGGGAATGGATCCAGGTAGGAAGGGGATCCAAGGAGAACTGGTACATGCAAGTGAACAAAAATGCGGGAAATGGACAAGTCAAAGTGGTCAAGGCTCTGTAGGGCAGAGAACTGAATGGAAGAGTGTGAGGGGGCAGGGTCAGGGGGCACAGGGGATGGCGAGTCAGAAACAAGGGGAACAGAATCTAATGAGACAGAGTCAGGAAATAGCGCTCTAAGTGAAGGTTTTATTTTAAGATAGGCTTTTCTTCTTTTGGTAGTCACTCTCAGTCTTGCAAATTCAGAGGGTTCCGTCCTGACTCCTCTTGTGAATCCTGAGCTAGCCAGAATGAAGCAGGGCCGTAGACCAGTAGATTCGCTCTCTCCGGTCGTGAGGTGGTGGTCTGCCGAAGCACTGGCTCGTGACTCCGTCCGGAGGATTCCCGGAAAGGAAAGGAAAGGAAAGAAAAGACACAGTCACTGGGGCGTCCGTGCTGGACTTGCAAGGGCCCGGGGTGTGAGGGAAACCAAGTGCACAATTATAAACAGCCGTCTGTAGTGCTCGTGAGGGGAAGGGTACTCTACTATACAATATTTACACAGGGTCTCGGGGTTTCGACGGGTCGCTCCGTCCCACCCAGCCCGCAACTTTGCCCCGTACCTTGTCCAGCCACGCTCCTCCCGTGGGACCGTGGCAGGGCGAAGCGCCGAACCGGTGGCCTCCTGGCTTGTCGAACTCAGCTGGGCTCTCTTCGTACTCTTCTCCTCCGACACACGACCTCTCCGCTCTCCGTCTCCACTCCAATACGCCTTCCGCCTCCAGGGAAACGCCGTCCGTCGTCTCTATCGCTCTTCCGGCTTTTGACTCTCCCTCGCTCTCAGGGGGCGGGGCCTCGTCGAACTGTAGTCCTGGGTTAAAGGGGCAGTGCTCTTTTTCCGGAGGGTAATTCCACACACTGTTGACCTCCGTCGCACACCAGTCCCCTAGTCCTGTGGCATCAGTCTGTGCAGGGATGACAGAAAGGGGGGTCAGCGGTACAGCGGACCACCAATCCGCGGACACATCAGCATCGACATCCCCATAGTCCGCCTCCCCGTCACAAAGAGGTAGCCCAAGCACGCAGAATACTAACCACAACACCAGGGAAGCTGGCACAAAAGAAACAACATGTTAAATCGAATGCGAGAGGCTGAAGGAACCAGATACTCCCATAGGTTCCCCTCAAAATTGTCTGCAAAGCCTATTAACTGAATTGCCTTTAGCAAAGTTGTGGGATGTGTGCTTTTGAAAGTAGATTGAAATGAAAACTGTCATAGGACCCAACATGGATCCAGGTAGTAGGAGGCACCTTCCAGTCAGCATCACACCCCACAATCCATGGTTAAAAAGGGGAAGACACCACTGTGCCACAAGATCAGCAGGCTCAGGTCTAGGGGCAGATTTACTAGAAAATTATGTAACATAGTGAAGCAAGGCATGTTTCTATGCTGTGTTTTGTGAGTGGGAGAGAGCTGAGAAGGGCCATATTTAAACTGTATGGCATGCTTCAGCTCTCAAGTGCTTGCACACTTGTTACTGCTTAGCAACAATGCAGGCACCCTTGCATTATGCTAGAAGGGGGCTGTGTTACGGCAGGAATGTTTATATGCAGTATCCTACAAAACAACATTTTCTTCTTTTATATGTGAAAATGTGGGAAGCATTTTATCTCATTCTGTTTCTGTTCGCATTGAAGCAGGAGAAAAGGACATCTTCCCTTGTCCTTTGCTCTCTTTTAGCTTAATCACCTGTGGAAGAAAAGCCTGGCCCAGCCTGGCCCCGTTTACGATGCCAGCATCAGTGCAAACCATGCCCTTATGACCTTACAAGAATTACAGTTCCCCTAGCTAGCTAGATACTCACTGCATAATTAATGCAGGGCATTGGAAGAAATATTTGTCTGTGTTGATCTCTATATGCAAAAAGAAAAGATTTAGAATTATCATTACTAAAGAAGTCTTTTCTGTCCCTCTCCTACCTGAAGCACATAACAGTAGACTCACAGAGAGCACGAGACTAGCCAACTATTGACAACCAGAGGCTTTCACAGGAGGGCATTGCATAAAAAACGAGGGGCGTTTCCTCAGATAAAAGAGTGTTGTACATTTAAATATCAGGGCCCCCTCACCAAGCTGGATACACCAAGTAGATTGGTCCTGCTCAGGCCTGGAAGTCAGGAAGTTTGAAATAATCCAAAGTTTTTTGTTTTCTGAGGAATTTCAATCTCACACTCTGGAACTGCCAATCAAATACTTTTTGCCGCCGGTCCCCTTGAAACCTTGGAGCAAAGTACTCAAACTACTTGTAGTGCCTGAACTACTACAGGAGGACACTTATAAGGTCCACAGGACCCCATGTGGAGTAGTTTTAGACTTTCAGGGGCAGATTTATCAATGGGTTGCATTGCCTTTGCACCATGCAAGGGGGCGCAAGGGCGACACAACTACTAATTCAGATTTATCAAGCCATGCAAGGTCACCTTGCGTGGCTTGATAAATATAGACTAACAAAATGCAGCACAAATTGCTGTGTTGCATTACTCTGCCCCAGGGAGGTGGTTAACGTCTGGAGCGTGGGTTTTTTCATGCATCCACCCTAGGATTTTGGCACATACCAAGATTTACCATTACTGGTAGACCTGGGAATGGGGCAAAATGATATGTCTTTCCAGGTCAGGCGTTACGAGTAGGGCTGGGCGTAGTTCGCGAAGTAGTGCTATGCGTAGCTACGCGAAGTGCACTTCGCACTACGTGAGCTACGCGTAGCACTTCGCGAACTGCGTGGTAGCATGTTCGCACTGTGCAAGATGTCGTTTACAATGATTGCACAATGCGGACAAGCATCCGGCACTGTGCAATCATTGAAAACGGCCTTTGCACAGTGCGAGCTGTACTTTTCTGCCGCTCGGGTAGATTTTGTACTCGAGCTGCAACTTTCTCAACGCGGACTGGTAGTTTCTCATCGCGAGCGGTCGCGAGCATGCGCAACCACTCGCAATGAGAAAACTGACCTCCCCGCGTTGAGAATCTCGTCGGGAGGTCTATTTTCCATGCTCGCGATCGCGAACTAGGAAAAAGTCTTGTGGGGATGTAATTTTGCTTGCTCGCTTTTCGCCAACTTGACGTTGAGGACCGCGAGCAAGCAAAAAATGACCGCTGCACTACACTTTGCTATGCTACGCATGTTTGCACTGTGCTACGTGCAGTTCACGTAGTGTGAAGTTGCGCAAACTTCGCAAACTACACGAGCGTAGCGTAGTGCTTTGCCCAGGGTTAGTAACGAGGAGCAATATCTTTATTTCTCCTCTTTTGTTCCTACATAGTAAGAGGAAATGCCTCAGAGGATTGTTATGGTGCAGGAAGGTGCCTGTTCCTGCTCAAAACAATCCTGTCTGCAAAGCAGACACCAATGCACTACGGCGCAAGGATGCCTGCGTTTAAGCTTGGCAGCACATTGTGCGCCAGTGCAAGCAAGTACAGAAATGTGCCATATTATGTTAAATATGGTGCAATCCTGGCCTTTCTCTTTCACCCAGCAGGGTGGCTTGCTGCACTGCTCTGCATGAAATAATGATAAATCTGCCCTCAGGGTGACGGGTAGATGGAAACAGCAAAGTCCAGTCCAGGTCCAGGTGCCACTGGTCAACTGGCATTCTTCACAGGAATGTCCTCTTCTACTTTTTTAGGTTCCTGGAGCCACCCAGGGAAACAGCCTCATGATCTTTGGAGACCTTTCTGCCCTTTTGTTTCAAAAGGAAGGGGGTCCACACTACTCGGGTCCTACTTGCCGGTCAAAAAAGCCAAGTGCAGCAGATTCATTCTGCCTGGCATCCTTTTGCAAGTTCAGCATTTTTCTGAGCAATGACTAATGATTAAGGTCCAGACTTGCACAATTCATCCGCCTGAGGGGGGACACCCTATGACACTCCTAGTTCCTCTATGACCAATGGAGTAAAGAATCCCAGGTCGTGACAAAACTATTTTTGCTGTAGTTCCTGTTTGCGTTACTCTAAAAAGGCAAAAAATGCAATGTGTCAAGGCAAATCCACTATGGCAAAGGTCTTTGGCTACACAAAACCTGGACTCTGAGGCTGTGGGTGTGAGTGCGGAGTGTACCATGGTAATCCTAGTGCGTCCCACATCTAGCACTAAAATGCAGTTTGAAGCAATCTCTGTACCCACAACAAGCCCAGAGACTGAGGCTTGATAGCTCACAACAAAGCACGGTCTGTCAGTAAAAGGCATTAAATACACAAGAATTGTCTGGGCATCTTGGAGTGGAGTGGAGAAGCGTGGCTCAGTGGTTAGAGGCGGCAGACCCGGAAGCTGAGATCGGCCGTGGACCAGGGTTCGATTCCCCGCCTCGGCGGGTCTCGGGCTCAAAATTCCACGGACTCGACAATTCTCGCTCCGGTGCCTACTCGACTCACGGGGTCACACTCTGCGACTCTGGGCAATAGCTTGCTTAATCTCCACTACGGCCCCTCGCGGCGGGATGCCTGGCTTTCACCTTGTGGATACCCTGCTGGGGTATCTCACAGGGGAATACCAGGACGGGTTCCCTAAGCAAGCGCCTTGATGCCTTCGGGTGATACGTGCGCTATATAAGTCGCAATACATACATACATACATACATCTTGTTCTCTCTCTTTCAAGTGTTAGATGTGGCTCAACAGACCTGTTAAGCAGGATTGGACATTATAGTGTCAACAGGATTTCCACAGCCTGCCCTGTAAATATTCTGTGGAATTCAGAGGAGTCATCTTTGCCCATTCAGGTCTGCCTTTTGCTTGCTTCTGGGATGCAGTTCACCCATTTTGCACACCTATTACCAGGCATGAGAACTGTGGTAAATAAATAAATAATACCCTATTTTTGACTAGGCATATATCATAACAGATAGCTCAATAAATAAGAGTCAAGATTCGAGGTAGTAGGAGTTTCTGCAGGTTTATTACAGCATAAGGACAGGGACAGGACAACCTGCACGGGAACAAAATGACAGGGCCCAGCAGGACAACTGGGGGCCCAGCAGCTGCTGGGGCTGGGTCTGGGATGAGCGCGCTAACTTCTAATAACAATACAAGAGCATTTATACATAGCGCAAACACATAGCATTACATTGCCGTAGGCGTAGCAGTGGGTGGAGCAGAAGGCGTGACGCATAGCAGTCGCGAAAGATAAGAGTAAAAGTAGGTGTAACTGGGAGTATACATAGACATGTGATGCAAACGTAACAGAATATGTCATGAATAGGGCGGAAACATAGGAGGGGGCTACCTAAGGAGCCGGAACCTCTGACCTGGTGGTGCGCGTAAACTGGCAATGACGTGTTACTAGGAGAAGCTGGGGGCTATGAACTCTGTGCTAGGAGCAGAGACTAAAGTCTGGAGGGTCGGAGCGACATGTACCTAAACCCTATCTAGTATCTGATGTTTAGGGAACATGTTGATATAAACTAGAAGTCATGAGGGGAAAAGCTAACTTGACTCTAAGACTGGAGCATGCATTTATTCTACATGTAGTGCGTGATGAAGAATATTAAATGACCATTTAAATACAGTATTTCTCTTAACATGGAGCCCTAAAGGCTAGACAATGACGGAAACTATTGATGCAGTTCAGTAGCTTAGGAATGCAGAGAAGGAGGACTGAACTGATAACTGGAACTATAACATACTTTTGGCAGACTCAGAGGCAGAGCCAGGCTGCACCGGGCACTGCGAGGCAGGAAGTAAGTGAAAGGTCGAGGATACAGGTGGGGGCTGGATCGCTCCTTAGCGAGGCTCAGGAGACAGGAGCTGAATCTAGGGTCCGGGCCCTGTTGAGGCCTAGAAACGGGGACTTTATAATGGAATAACGTGCACACTGGGAAACGTGGCAACGTAGCTTTACATAGGCCTGATATTCGTAGTATTCACGAGGACTGTAAACTGGCATACTAGAGGTGGACACAACTATAATTGCGTCTTGAATCGGACATGGGGAATAACATATGCATATTGGTCATGCACACATAACATATGATGGATGAGGCGTAGGGACACAGAACATGGCAAAATGTACTTTTCCACATTCCCTCCTTGTCACTACGTTTCCATCAGGAAACATCAATATTCATGATACCGTCTATCATTTCATACAGTACCATTTGCTCGTCTCGAATTGTCTTGGAACGGGATTTAGAACGGGGCTTGGGACTAGGAATACAAGAGGTAGCACACATGCTGCAAATCGCAGGGCCACATTGTATACAGAGACAGCAGCTGAATATGATCGCTACTGCAATACCTAGAAAGGACAGGACTTTCCATCCCCATGCGGAAATTATATTCCAGAACCAACCAGACCATGTCCAGGTGCCTGGATCTTGGTGTAACAGATGGGCAATTTTATGAAGTCTGGTTATAGCTGAATAAACAGACGGCGCGTTATTTGGAATGAAAATGCAACAACTAGATCCGAGGACTCTACAGGCCCCGCCCCTATCGGCCAGTATGACGTCAAGGACGAGACGATTCTGTAAAACGACAATTCTCATAAAGGATTGCTCTTCGGTTAAGTTACCTAGAGCGAAGGCAGTCTCATCTACTACTGCTTCAAGGGTTCTTGTTAACCTACGGATTAGCTTACTATTTACAACTGTACCTAAATAAGGGAACACACCTTTATCAATATCAATGAATTGCTCTGCGGCAGTTTCAGTATAATCGACAATCGGGAGATTTCTCTTGTGTCTAGTATGTACTAGGAAGGAATTCCTATGGTAGTCAGGTGGGGCTAGGAAAACAGGTGGCAGTAGGAAGGCAATGTAACAGGTTCCCTCCCAATCGAGGGGCAGACGGACATATGCGGTTTGACCACAAACAAAATAAGAATGACGTGAAGCTTTAAAAATAGATTTCCCACTGTCACTATACTGGATAATAGTAGTACATTCACTATGTCCTACGTGTACAGAACCCTTATTTCGGACACATAATTCGCCTTTGACTGGTAGTACTGAAATAGCAGGTGAGTCTGGAGTAGTATCAGACTGAACATTCAGGACCATGAAATTCGACGAATAATTACCTAAATTATACACTTCATTTTCTAGATCTAAACCTGTTCTGTGGGGGAAACCTTGCTTGTCTGGGGAACATGTACTGTTAAGAAAAGACATATCTGTTAAGGATGACGTTAACGTGGACCATGCCCCACACGAACCATTATGTGAAAATGGATAAGGAAAGAGTGGCAGAACTCCCTTCGGTGTCTGAAAAGGGGGGAGTCGACCACACACCCAACAATTAGTGGCATTGCTGGTCTGGTGTGAGTAATGTAACATGCGGATAAATGTGTTGTTACGCATAGCGAGGCGGTATGAATATTCGTGAGGAGGCAGATCACTAAACGTGTGCTCTACTGTAACATTAGCAGACTTATTTACATGAGGAACTGAAAAACACAGGAAAAGTGCGTAACTAGTGCAGGAAATCATTATGCTGAGAAATAATATGAAACTTAGAAAAACGATACATTGAATTGAATTGTGACTGACTCTCTCACTATGGGGGTCTATTTTATACATGTCAGAAACAGCCTAACCGTTTCACCTAGGGGAGGACTTATACAATCAAACTGACTGACTTATTTTACTAGACCGGAGCTTTAACTTATACTCCTGCTGCGGAGTTTTCTCTAACAGGGAAGGGGTTGTAACAATGTCTTTTGCGGGACAGTCCTTAAAATCCTGGGAATCCTTGGAAATGTTTTTAGAAACGGGTTTCAATCCATTGAAAAGTTTAACATGAGAAAGGTGTATCCACCCCTTCCTGCCTTCCAGCTTGACGGCAGTACGGGTGGTCAAGAGGACCTGACGTGGCTCCTTCCAACGAGGTTCCAGCGGACTTGATCTGTCAAAATTTCGGATCATCACCAGCGAACCTGGAACGATTTCATGCGGTGCCACCTCGGTATTGTCTGGAAATGCGGCGGCAACCTGTGAACGACATGAGTTGAGGGCAGACATCAAGGAAGCTAGGTAATCTGTCAGCATATTACATGAAACATCAGTAATACTTCGGGGTCTAGGAGTACCCCACATGTTAGGGGGGCGGCCGAAAACGACCTCATACGGGGACAGACCTGATCTGGAATGTGCGACCATGCGCATATAAAATAAAGCGACTGGCAGAGCTACTAGCCAGTCCACACCTTTTTCCTTGCATACTTTGGCTATGCGGATTTTCAGGGTCTGATTATGTCTCTCGACTAGACCGGCTGCTTCAGGATGGCGTACACAATGGAACTTCCACTGGTACCCTAACAACAGGGAAACGTGCTTCATGAGTTCAGATGAGAATGGCTGACCGTTATCAGAATATACGACTCTAGGGAGTCCATATCGAGGGAAGAATTCACGAACCAGCTGCTTGGCAGTGGTCGCGGCTGTGTAATCTGGGACTGGATATGCCTCTGTCCACCTGGACAAAGCGCATACAACTACAAGGACATACTTGAAACCTCGACATCGCTCCATCTGAATATAATCCATCTGGAGGACCTCAAAAGGGTGGTCAGGGGGCTGGAAACCACCTTGTTCCACCGGGACACTTTTACCTGGATTAAACTGACAACATATCATACAGGTACGGACTTTCTGCTTGGCTGCAGCTCGTAAATGCTTGTTGAACCAAATGTTCTGGATACTGTCTAACATAGCTTTTTCTCCTAAATGTGCTGGACTATGTGCGGTATTAATAATGACTTGAACCATAGAGTCGGGGAGAAACCATGTGGCTCTACCCTTCGTTAACCATCCTTGATCTGTCTGGACCCCTCCTTGTACAGACCATTTCTTGATTTCATCGGGAGTAGCATGTAACTGGATATCTATGACATCTTGTGTAGGGTCCTTAACTGTCATACATGTAGTCGGATCTGGAGTGTGTGTCTTGTTAACTGGACTGTCTGGAGTCTGTGCTGTAAGCTTGGCTGTGCGATCTGCTAGATCATTACCTTGGGAAATAATGTCAGTAACTTTCGTATGTGCTTTGCATTTCATGATAGCGATGGATGTCGGTAAATGTATGGCATCTAACAGAGCTTGAATAAGGAAACCATGCTGAATCTTGGTTCCATGAGAAGTCATGAAACCTCTCTCCTGCCAGAGCACTCCAAAGTCGTGTACAACTCCGAATGCGTAACGTGAATCTGTGTAAACATTAACTTTCAGGTTCTTGGCGTGTATACAGGCTTGTGTCAGAGCAACTAGCTCTGCTGCTTGAGCGGACAGGGTATCAATACGGTGTGTCTCGATAACTTCAGTGTCAGTAGTCACTGCATACGCGGCGACTAAATCTCCTGTACTAGTTCTCATACATGAACCATCCACATAAAGTGTCAGGTCGGGATCTGGTAACGGAATATCTGTCAGGTCTTGTCTTGGCTTTGTCGTAATGTTAACTACTTCCACACAGTCATGTGGGTCTGGATTTGAATTAACTGATGGTAACAGTGTAGCAGGATTCAGAACGTTGCAGCGTCTAATTTCTATGTGTGGCTGAAACAGTGTCAATTCATAACCTGTTAAACGTGCAATTGTCAAGTGCTGAGTTTGTGTTCGGTTTAAAAGAATTTCCACGGAGTGTGGGACTTGTACTGTCAGGGAGTGTCCTAAAACTATGGAATCACTTTGTCTGATAGCTAGTGCTGTGGCTGCAACTGACTTGAGGCACGCAGGCAACGCCTGGGCGACTGGATCTAATGTGCTAGAAAAATAAGCACAAGGCTTGTATTGTCCTGCTTGATCTTGTGTGAGAACAGATAATGCTGTACCTTCACGTTCAGTAACGAAAAGTGTAAAAGGCTTACTGTAGTTTGGTGTAGCTAGAACTGGGGCTTGGCATAAAGCTTTCTTTAACTCGTTGAAACTAAGTGTATGTTCAGATGTCCAAGGGAGAACAGTCGATACGGCTGCCTCCTGTGTCGTTAACTGTATCAGTGGCTTGGCTAGAAATGCATACTGTGGAATCCATTGTCTACAATAAGAAGTAAGGCCGATAAAGGCACGTACCTCCTTCTGGGTTCTGGGCTGGGGAAGACTCGCTATTAACTGGATACGGTCGGGTGTCAACTGCCTACCCCTCTTGGACAGTAAGTGTCCTAAGTAGACCACTTGCTGGACACAGAATTGAAGCTTCGAAGGGGACACCTTGTGCCCCATCTCGGCTAGGAAATACAGGACTGTAAGTGATGCTCGCTCGCAGTCACGTTCAGAACGGGCTGTGATCAGTAGATCATCGACATACTGGAGCAGGGCAGTGTCAGTTGGCATGTGAATGTTGTCTAGTTGTCTCTTGAGTGCTTGACTGTAAATACTAGGACTTTCTGTGAAACCTTGAGGAGCGCGTGTAAACATATAGCTCCTTCCATTTAAACAAAATCCGAAAAGAAACTGGCTGTCTGGATGAATTGGAACACTAAAAAATGCATTCTTGAGGTCTATGACAGTGAAGAACATGGCTTCGGAATCAATGGCAGTTAGCAGGGAAGAAATATCTGGGACAACTGGGTACTGAGGAATAATACATTTGTTAAGTTCTCGTAAATCAATCACTAATCGATATACTGGGGGTGCATTTGGATCAGTACGTTTCATGACTGGAATGATCGGAGAATTACATACATTGGAGTCAGTTTCTACAACTACTCCTTGAGCCATGAGCTCGTCTATAATTTTGGATAAGGCTGCTACAGCCTCAGGTGGCAATCTGTACTGTCTGATTCGTGGTAACACTACACCTGGTTTTAGAGTCACACGATAGGGTGTGATTTGCATGTAACCTACATCAGTTGGACCTTGCGCCCATAAATGCTGCGGAACTTTAGACAGTCTTGAATCAAAATCTCGTAATACATAGTGACCCTTAAAGTCACGTAGGAACAGACGTATTCCCTCTGGGGAACAGCATATAACTGCACCTAATTCTTTCAGTGTCTTAATGCCTAATAAATTTTCTGGACATGACTTAGTAAGTAACAGATCAGTAGTACGGGACAATGGACCTACTTCTAGAGTGACTGGCTTTGAAATCTCATTAACGATCGGCTTTCCTGAAAATCCAAGGGAAACATTTCTTGAGCCTGAGAGCGGAGCCCCTGGAACTTCGGCATGACTAATTGTGGTCCTACTTGCCCCTGTATCGATCAGAAACTTTCTGTCTTTCCCTAATACTTGACTGTGAACATAGGGACCTTCTTGATCTACAGGTATCTCGATGAGAGGCAAGCCTACCTCCCTCTCTAGGCTGTTTCATGAATATGGCTGGTACTCTGGATACTCGGACTGTGCATACTGGTACATCTGCTGTGTAACGTGCTGTGTTGCAGCAATAGGCTGCGGTACTGCAACTGTCTGTTGTGCATTCGGTGACTGAGGAATCTGTGAAACTTGTTCTTGTCTAGGCGGACGTGGTCTTTCTTTAGTCTTACCAGTAGCTATGTTGTGTTTCAGAACTGCACACTCATTTATAAAATGACCTGGCTGTTTACAATAATTGCAGTTCCCTTTAACGGGAGCTGCAGGATGACTGGCTTGATTCGGACCCCTCTTCTGACTGTCCTGAGGAACGGATTGTGCAACTAGCACTTTCATTTTCGTGTCTTTCATACGTTTTCTCTCGTGTTCTTGCTCTTCCCTGATTCTATTCTGGTGGTACTGGAGCATCTGGAGCATCTGGGACGGAGTATTAGCTTGCCAGGTGCTTTCGACTTTCAGGACTCGGTTTTTAATCTGTGGACTTGAATTCTCGACTAATTTAGTAACGAAAAGGTGAGGGTATGACTCACTACTTGTCTTGAGACCACTGTTGATACTGAAACATTTTTCAAACCTAGAATAAAAATCACTAATATCTTCTTCTTGTTTCTGTTTACAGGCTGAGATTGCATCCCAGTCTTCTTTTCTCGTTGTCAATAATCTGGGTAAAACTTGTATTAATAATTCTGGTAACTCTTTACATTTATCTCCAAGACCGGTACCTGGTACTCGTGCCTTGTCTTCAGCTTCTAGAGCTGCCCAATCTATCTTTTTCTCTCCCACCTCCCATTCTTTTTCCTTTAGCTTTTCATACACCCCTGCGGGTAGCAGAACCTTTAACATTTTAATGATATCTGGGTAAGTGTATTCTCCCATACGGAGCATGTCTTTTAATTCTCTATGGAACCCTGCTGGATCTTTGTCATGACAGGGAATTAATTTCTTCATCTCGAGGAGTTCCATCTTTGTGATTGGAGTGTATACAAACACTCGTTGCATTTCTCCACCCGTTCCTTTGACTGGGTGGACTTCTCGTAACGGGTTCTGTCTGTCTATGTAAAACGGTTTACTTTCTGGAGGTGAGACATGAACAAAATGCGGGTTCAAGAATGTTCTATATTTGTGACGCTGTTCTAGAATGATACTAATTAAATCGGTACCTAGACCTCTCCATCTATACTGGAGTAACTCGTTCAGGACATCATGTAACGGACCTGGATCAGAGTGCTGACCCTCATACAATGTAATGAGGTGCTGAATCATATACATACCCACCAGTCGTTGCTCGGCTGGGGGCAATTTCAGAAACATTTGTGCCACTATTTCGTCTGGAAAAGTGGTAGAATCAGTAATCCATCGGACTGCTGATCGGGCTAGTTCTTGTTCATGCATAGTGCTTAACTCACTATAACCGATTCGTGATTTCAGAATGTGATCGGTAGCTTGAAATACTTGTTCTAGAGAACCTTGTTCTGGTGCTGAATGACGGAAAATAGACTTGTGTTCTAGACGTAAATGGCGATCTGGAAATCTAGATTTTCCTACATACGCTATTCTGGCGGGATTCTCGTCGTCTTCCTCTTCAGGATCAGAGATACTTTCTTTCTCACTTACTTGTGCGGCTTTACGCTGTTCGTGTAACTTTATTAGCTCTTTACGGATTTTCTTGTACATACTCTCCATAGCACCGACGGTCTTGTGCTTACCCTCGGCTATATTATCACTCCACCTTGTCAGGATTCTCATTTCGGCAGAATCTTTAGACGGGTAATCTTGTTCTCTTATTAAACAATTAATCAGGAACTTTAATATCATGAGCTGGATCTCGGCTTTCCTTTGAGACATGACTTCGTGAATACTTTCTGGATCATCCCCTGTACGGATGAAACGATATATTCTGTCTAGATCTTCTTTCATATTCGGTAAGGTGACTAGATACTCGGTCACCTTTCTTACGCGGAATGAATATAAAACCATATTATCCTCGCCTGGGACTGGATCATAACAACATTCGGCAAGGGACTTTCTTATTTCTGCTACTGTCTGATATCTGGGCGTACGCTGTGACGCTTGTGCATGTAATTCGGCTAACGTTAAACGCTTGTGTGGCGGCGGGGTTTGAGGAGGACCTCCTCCTGCGGCCCCTAAACTAGAATCATCGACGGACATTCTTCGTGGCGGAGCAGGAAGTTGAAATGCTGACTGGACCGGGGGTACCGTAGCAGGTACTCCGGTGTCTGGAAGAGCGGGAAGTGCCTGATTTACAGGGACTGGCGGAGTGCGAACAGGATTTGCATATTCTGGGACTGTGTCGTCCAAATAGGACGAAATAAAAATATCAGCTGCGGTCGGTTTGTGACGTAGCTTGGTCGGAACTAATGGTGGCGGGAAATTACTGGATGCCTCTGGGGTCGCTTTTGGCAAGCCCTCGGCAAGAAGAGGATACATACCCTTGATAAGGGCATGCCTCTGTCTGTCTGACTGTTCGGCTTTGACTTGTTCACCTATCTCGATTAATTCTCTTTCTTGGGCTCGTTCTTGGGATTCTCTACTTAACTCTGACTTTCTGACTTCCTTTTCGGTTCTTCTATGCGCTTCTTTACGCCATAACTCGATGGCATCTTTCTGTGACTGTCTGGCTTTCTTTTTCCATAATGCTTCTTCTACTCGCATGATACATTCGGCATCCCATGTACCCGATACGGGCCATCTATACTTTTCTTCTAACTGTTTGGTATACTCTACCCATAAATCTAGATACAATATGGCACTTATGCCATGTTTCTGATACATAAAATGACCTGGACTGTCCCTCGGCGGAACAGGAACTGCTTCTTCTAATAAACCCTTTCTAGTTTTTAACTGACGTAACTTGGAAAATATAGGCATGACTGAACTGTAATCTGGACACAATAAAATACACAATAAACACGAAATCACGTCACACTCATACCACAACATTAAAATACATGAAGAACATTATAAATAACAGTTCGAACAGAATATTGCCTGGAATACTGAGAGCAGAAATACAAGAATTTTCTCGAGAACGGAACAGACTAGAATTACTGGATGCACTGCTGTAACAGTACGGAACATACCGGTCCCATAAAGGAACGCATCAAGACCCGTATCCACCTAGGTGAACACTTCGTTTGTGAGTCTGGGTACCACCAACCCACGGACCAGGAGTCAATTTAAATTGGTCCTGTCTAGATACTACCCCAGCAATGGTACTCACCGGGCAGCACGGAACGGAAGGCCTCGGACTGAACTGGACTGATGACGACGAACTTCGGACTTCGGACTTCAGTTACGGGTGGGCCTCCGGATACCTCGGACCTTGGACTCTCGGCTTGGGCTCTGGTCGGGACTCGCCGCGTTCCTCCACCGTCTCGTTTGGATGCTGGACCGCCTCCTCCGTCTCCCCCGTGGGCCTGAGGGATACTTGAAGCAGAAATATCTGCACGTGGCCGGTATGGTTCCGTCACGGCTGCAGAGGGTCAGGGGGTCGGCGTGGCTTCACCGACGCGTGGGGAAAGGGCAAGTCCCTGTTCGGGCGCCATTATGTGGTAAATAAATAAATAATACCCTATTTTTGACTAGGCATATATCATAACAGATAGCTCAATAAATAAGAGTCAAGATTCGAGGTAGTAGGAGTTTCTGCAGGTTTATTACAGCATAAGGACAGGGACAGGACAACCTGCACGGGAACAAAATGACAGGGCCCAGCAGGACAACTGGGGGCCCAGCAGCTGCTGGGGCTGGGTCTGGGATGAGCGCGCTAACTTCTAATAACAATACAAGAGCATTTATACATAGCGCAAACACATAGCATTACATTGCCGTAGGCGTAGCAGTGGGTGGAGCAGAAGGCGTGACGCATAGCAGTCGCGAAAGATAAGAGTAAAAGTAGGTGTAACTGGGAGTATACATAGACATGTGATGCAAACGTAACAGAATATGTCATGAATAGGGCGGAAACATAGGAGGGGGCTACCTAAGGAGCCGGAACCTCTGACCTGGTGGTGCGCGTAAACTGGCAATGACGTGTTACTAGGAGAAGCTGGGGGCTATGAACTCTGTGCTAGGAGCAGAGACTAAAGTCTGGAGGGTCGGAGCGACATGTACCTAAACCCTATCTAGTATCTGATGTTTAGGGAACATGTTGATATAAACTAGAAGTCATGAGGGGAAAAGCTAACTTGACTCTAAGACTGGAGCATGCATTTATTCTACATGTAGTGCGTGATGAAGAATATTAAATGACCATTTAAATACAGTATTTCTCTTAACATGGAGCCCTAAAGGCTAGACAATGACGGAAACTATTGATGCAGTTCAGTAGCTTAGGAATGCAGAGAAGGAGGACTGAACTGATAACTGGAACTATAACATACTTTTGGCAGACTCAGAGGCAGAGCCAGGCTGCACCGGGCACTGCGAGGCAGGAAGTAAGTGAAAGGTCGAGGATACAGGTGGGGGCTGGATCGCTCCTTAGCGAGGCTCAGGAGACAGGAGCTGAATCTAGGGTCCGGGCCCTGTTGAGGCCTAGAAACGGGGACTTTATAATGGAATAACGTGCACACT
The DNA here is from genome assembly GCF_964261635.1 of Lissotriton helveticus. Classification (NCBI taxonomy): domain Eukaryota; kingdom Metazoa; phylum Chordata; class Amphibia; order Caudata; family Salamandridae; genus Lissotriton; species Lissotriton helveticus. The sequence goes on from NC_136065.1 coordinate 43,070,945, forward strand.
GGGAAACGTGGCAACGTAGCTTTACATAGGCCTGATATTCGTAGTATTCACGAGGACTGTAAACTGGCATACTAGAGGTGGACACAACTATAATTGCGTCTTGAATCGGACATGGGGAATAACATATGCATATTGGTCATGCACACATAACATATGATGGATGAGGCGTAGGGACACAGAACATGGCAAAATTTACTTTTCCACAGAACAGGCTGGGAGTTGGCAAAATTGAATGCTATTTAGCCTTTTGACAGCTCAGACAGATTAATGGTAATTTTCTATTTAATATTTCTATTTAATAAAAAATTCGAAATCTGTTTTTATATAGAGGACAGCAAGACCTGCCGAACCAAAAATAGCTTTTAGGGATTTATTGGTTTAGGAACGTTGTCATATTTATTTTCAACATGTGATGCTTTTAAATACCATCCACCGAAGCTTGTTGGCTACAGCCCCTACATAGGAGTCACTTACTAATATTTAAAAGGGAGGTTTTTACCTATTAGAAAGGGTGAGTTTAACAGTTTGCTCGGCAAGCTTTACACTGTAGGAGTCAGGCTACAATGGTAGCCCTGGTGTCATGTTTCCTTCTCGTACTGAGTGGAGTGTACAATAAGTGCTGCCCATCTCAGGTGACTTTTCCATTTCCATGCCTTGGGTGCAGTTTCTACATCATACACAATGGCCTTAGCATGCCAATCAATGATTAGTCAATGACTAAAGGTTTTAGGGTTCATAGCACATACACTGTGAGCTGACAGCAGTGCCACGTTGAGCCATGCCATCTTAGTCAACAGGCTTTCAGAGATAGGAATCAGAGGCACAGCCCTCAAACTGTTACCCTCTTTCCTTTCAGTAGAGGCCGGAACCTTTTCCTCAGAACAATTCATGCTCCCGTGTAGGGGTACCACAGGGCTCGGCTTTAAGCCCTATGCTGTTCAATCTATATGTTTCCCCTCTGGCTAAAATCAACAGGAAGTTTGGCTTCTCAGTGGTCTCATATGCTGATGATACATAGCTATACAAAAGGGGGTGGTGATGGACGGAGCATCTGAATCAATCAAACACTCACACCCAGTCAAAAGGTCTGGGTTTAATCCATCACAGTTCTTTAGCCCACTCTGCCACCCCAGTTCAGACATGGCTATATGCAAATCAGTCTGACCCTGTGCCTCATGGGAACAGTCCAGCCCGAACTGCCAAGCCATGTCTTCCCTGGACCGAAACAAGCTTCCGAGGACCGGTTTCTGGCATTTCAGCCGTCTTCAGCCCGGCTTGCTTGAATCCAGTGGCAAAGTGAGCAAGGGACTCACGTCTGAGCATACCCTGCCACACTTATGGCGGCCAAAAGCGGTACAAAAGGGGGTGGTGATGGACGGAGCATCTGAATCAATCAAACACTCACACCCAGTCAAAAGATCTGGGTTTAATCCATCACCGTTCTTTAGCCCACTCTGCCACCCCAGTTCAGACATGGCTATATGCAAATCAGTCTGACCCTGTGCCTCATGGGAACAGTCCAGCCCGAACTGCCAAGCCATGTCTTCCCTGGACCGAAACAAGCTTCCGAGGACTGGTTTCTGGCATTTCAGCCGTCTTCAGCCCGGCTTGCTTGAATCCAGTGGCAAAAGTGAGCAAGGGACTCACGTCTGAGCATACCCTGCCACACTTATGGTGGCCAAAAGTGGTACAAAAGGGGGTGGTGATGAACTGAGCATCTGAATCAATCAAACACTCACACCCAGTCAAAAGATCTGGGTTTAATCCATCACCGTTCTTTAGCCCACTCTGCCACCCCAGTTCAGACATGGCTATATGCAAATCAGTCTGACCCTGTGCCTCATGGGAACAGTCCAGCCGGAACTGCCAAGCCATGTCTTCTCTGGACCGAAACAAGCTTCCGAGGACCGGTTTCTGGCATTTCAGCCGTCTTCAGCCCGGCTTGCTTGAATCCAGTGGCAAAGTGAGCAAGGGACTCACGTCTGAGCATACCCTGCCACACTTATGGCGGCCAAAAGCGGTACAAAAGGGGGTGGTGATGGACGGAGCATCTGAATCAATCAAACACTCACACCCAGTCAAAAGATCTGGGTTTAATCCATCACCGTTCTTTAGCCCACTCTGCCACCCCAGTTCAGACATGGCTATATGCAAATCAGTCTGACCCTGTGCCTCATGGGAACAGTCCAGCCCGAACTGCCAAGCCATGTCTTCCCTGGACCGAAACAAGCTTCCGAGGACCGGTTTCTGGTATTTCAGCCGTCTTCAGCCCGGCTTGCTTGAATCCAGTGGCAAAAATGATACATAGCTAGTCATATCAATTTCCAGCAATACTAAAGAGACAGCAGATCGTTTCAACCGCTATATGACTCAGGTCCATCATTGGATGAGTCAGAACTGTCTGAAATTGAATGAGGGAAAAATAGAGTTTCTCTTGTATGGCTCAGACACCTCAATTGGACACCCAGATGGTTGCCGTTCTCTCTGGGAGAACTTCCTGTCCTGTGCAAAAGGCAAAAAATCGAGGCTTTATTTTAGACAATAAATTCTCCTTTAAAAACCAGATCAGCTCCCTCACCTCTTCAATCTTCTTCATCTTAAAGATCATGAGGAAAATTCACCCCTTCATTCCCCCAGGATCCTTAAAAACCCTGTTAACGGCACTAGCCTTGACCAGACTGGACTACAGAAATGCCTTGTACGTAGGGATCCAGCACAGTACCTTCAAAAGCTGCAGCGTCTTCAGAATGTGGCTGCCAGACTGCTACTGGATAAACCAGAATTTCAGCCAGTCTCGTACAAGTTGAGAACTTTGCACTGGCTCCAGTGGCCAAGAGAATTACTTTAAAATCCCAATGCCTAATGTGTAAGGCACTCCATGGGTCTGGTCCTCACTTACTGAAGAGCCGACTGAACTGGTACTGACCTCCTAGAAATCTAAGGTCCACCAGAAACTGCTAAAAACAACCGGGATCAAGAGAGCTCGCTGGGGTGGAAGAAGTTTCCTGATCAGGACTGTTAAAACCTGGAACATGCTCCCAGACCGGATAATACACTGCCCGATACTCCTGGCCTTTAGAAAAGCACTAAAAACATGACTCTTCGTGAACTAACTCTCACACACCTAGTCGCAGTGGCAGCCATGCTGTATTTTGGGATATTAGCGCCTAGACGCCTCCGGGCAGTTATGTGCTTCATAAATGTTCAAATCAAATTAAATAGAGTTCAGAGTCTAAAACATCAATACATTCAGCAAACAAAAGAGGTTGAGCATTTAAAAATTAGCAATTCCTCATTCCCAATTTATCATTTTAAACAAGAGTTTGTCTTGCAGCAAAATGAGGTTTTCATGATGTTTCAGATTTAGTTCAAAACATGCCATATTCATTACAATGGATTCACATTCAGTTCAAAGCTTATCGTATTCACTTAAATGTTGACCATATTCATTTTAAGGCATAACAAATTTAATTCAACTGCGGTCACATTCATATCAACATATATCAGATTCAGTTCAGTGTAGGTCATTATCATTTTAACACTAGGTAGATTACTTTCAGTGTATGTCATACTCGTTCAATTGTGTTTCACGTTAATTTACCTTGGTCAAATGAATTTTAACAATTGTTATATTCATTGCTGTGCCTTTCTTATCCATTATGACATGAGTAATGTTTATTTCAACAGTTCAAGACTAATTATGGCAGTTGTCATATTCCTTTGAAAGTGTGTAATTTCAAATTTAATGAATATGTTACTTGTGTCAATATATGTCATGTATGTTTCAACATGTGTCAGAATGATTTCAACATGTGCAATATTCATTTCAATGGATGTTGTATTTAATTCAACGCTTCTCATATTCATTTAAGAGTGGGCCATATTCCTTATAAGGCATTTCAAATTAATTTCAGCTGTAATCAACTTCATATGAACGTATGCCATATTTAGTACAGTGTTAGTCATATTCATTTTGACACTAGTCATATTTAATTCAACTTCTCTTATATTTGTTTGAACATGTGCCATATTCATTAGACCATGGCTTGTATTCATTGAAGATTGTCTGGCATTCAGTTTGTGTGTCACAGACATTTGAAAAAGTGTTGCATTCATTTTAATATGTATCATATTCATTCCAATGGATGTTGATTCAGCGAGCAGATCTGGTGGATTCTTCATCTAAGCGAAAGATTAATCAAAAAGGGTGTCCCCAAGATTAAAGGACTTTGATGGAGTGGAGGTGAGCTGTAATCGGTAGAAATGTCCTCCTTTCTTAGGTCTCGCTGAACCAATGCGTAAGCATTGTTCGGCGAGATTATAGTAAGAGGCTTTCAAAAGTCTACCCAAAATGCAGATTAGGTGCAGTTCATGTGAGCCAGGCGTGTGCACATCCCCAGCCACATCGCACATCGCACACCATACACCATTTGTCTGAACCTCGGCATCAGACTTCAAAAGAATCCACTCCCAAGCCGCTCCCCCGCCCCCCATCAGACTTCAAAGGAATGCGCTCCCCCGCCCCCCCCGCCACGCAATGCAGAGAGCTTGTTCTTAAACTGATTACTCCCTATAGAGACTACACAACAGCAGCAAGCCAGAAATAGGTTAAAATAGCTGCTGTCCCGGGCCAAGCAAACAACTCAACAAGAACATTTCGAGTGATGCTTCCCCATGGGGTCCTGTGATGACGGCAGCAACATGTCCAGGCTGACAGTTTTTTTTTTAAGGAGGAAACTCTTAATTGTAATAATTATGAATTACAATGTGTGTCATAAAATTCCCATGTTGCATGATTTTAACGCAAACGTTTAACACCTCGCCCCATAAACGTTCTGCTTTTCCCCACGCACACATGTAAACTCATATTTCCCCTCGCACTTAGCCAATAAATAATATTCCTTATAAAAAGGTGAACTTGTGCTCTACCTAAGTGAAACCTTCCTGCAAATACGGTGCCAATTAAGATGCCAAAAACAGCAGATTTCCAGGAGCCCCCATAGATAAAGCTCACCATTAAATCTCAATTTAACATCCGCAGGCAGCAGTGGCTGCTAACAGCCTCTAAAGCTTGTAATCTCATTCAACCCCCTCCTGTCAGGAGCAGGCCGAACCCTTTGGCATAATGCGGGCCGAATTAGACCTGACATGCCAACAAGAGGCATACAAACCTCTTTAGCTTAAAAGTCATCACACAGTGGGTGACCCTCATCTTCTGCGCTCCCCCTCACGCCCCACTCTTTACACTCTTGTCAGTCAGACAAGGGGGATGGATAAACAGACCCACCCACGCAGACACACAGATACACACAACTCGGCTTCAAGGCAGTTGGGGGTCCCTTGGGGCAAATTACAGTGAATTTTCCGAGACAATGGAGAGAAATTGCACCCGTTTTTTTTTTCTCGAATCTTTCTTTGGTAATAAAAGATGAACCCCGGGTGCACTGCTCAAACCACGCTGGCTCCATATTTCCCTTGACATGCCACGCTCTCTGGCTTGGAAGCCAAGGGACAGTGCTGCTGGAGCGCCCCGCGCCCCCGGACCATGCCTCAGACACCTTGCTTTTTAAATTAGGTCATCTTAGCTGGTGGCTGGAGTCTTCAAAGCCTTCTGCTGCCACTAGCCTTTCCTTGGGCTCTGTTCTCAGAAAGAACAAAGAAATTTTAGGATTCCTAAAAGCAGACAGGCCCCCACCTACGCTCCAGTGAGGCACCCCCTCTCTTTCATGCATAATTTATACCCATGCTTACCAACCAAAATTTGAGCTCCTTTTCTCCCTCAATGTATTTGAGTAAAACGCCTTCAGCGCCGTTGTCTCCTTTCCAAAATCGAAATGCACCATTTAACATCATTAATTACAGCGAGCACGCGGAAAAACACGTTTGAATTGCCATGTCTAATCGAGTTCATGGGTTTTGGTCGCTTACATTGTGTAGCTCTGAGACAACCACTGCATGCATTTCTACTGGGGGAGGGGAGCCTTGTAAAGAAAAGAGTGCGGGAATCTAGGAATATTCTGTTACGCCATTTTTAAGTCTTGTCTAAGAGCATGTGTGTGGGCTCGTGCACATTGCACACCATTTGGTTTGCTTGCAGCCAGCATCAAACTTCAAACACTTCAAAGGAATCCGCTCGGGCCCTCCTACTAACATAAATTAACAAGTCATTGTCACAAAGCTTCACGGGAAAGACCAGCGGTGCCATATGGACAGCAGGCAGACACAACACATCTTCCCCACTACTCTTTTCCTACCATTTTTTTGTCGCTTTCCAGCCTCACGACTGGCTTCCAAGAAAATCAAGATTCCCAAGTGAACTGCAGTCTTATTTATTATTCTAAAAAAAAAAAAGATAGATAGAAACATATCTTGGAAATCGCAATGGGAATAATTTGAGTTTTAGTAACCTTATTTCTTCTCCCAATCGGTTACGCTTCCTGTCCTCTTCTGTTTCATTGTTGCCTTCTCCCCTAACTCCGCCCTCTTTCTTCTCCCGGGTTTTCTATTGAATCTCCTCCACTCATCCTATCTCTTTCTCTTATTCTTCCCCTCGACCGATTCAGATTACTTCTCTCCTTCTTTTCCCCCTCCTTATTCTGTTCTCTATCTGCATCTCAATCCATTCTCTCTTATTTGCCCTCTCTTCACTTTCATCCCGTCCATTTTGTCCTACCTCTTCATTCTGCCACAACGCCCCTATTCTGTACACTGTTCTCCTACAACTACATCAAAGAACTAGGTGCAACCAAACACCAACAAAATCTCACACACAAGGGCATGTCAAGGACTGCCTGGGGGAAGTTTCACCTGATGTGTATATCTGAGAGCATGTACATATTGTTTCTGTGTGTCTGCGAGCCTTCACCAGTGTATGTGTATTTAAATGTGTGTATGCATGACACTACTTTAGTCCACACATACTGTGCCCTCACAATACTTTAGGCAACACACACTGTGCCCTCACACTACTTTAGGCCACACACACTGCGCCCTCACACTACTTTAGGCCACACACACTGCGCCCTCACACTACTTTAGGGCACACACACTGTGCCCTCACACACTACACCCACACACACTGCACCCATACACTCTGCACCCTCACACACTCTGCGCCCTCACATACTCAGCGCCCTCACACACTCTGCGCCCTCACAAACTCTGCACCCTCACACTCTGCACCCTCATACACTCTGCACCCTGACACACAATTACACTCTACGGAATACAACATACACTCCACAAAATACCACGCAGTGCCGCATAATTATATGCTACATAATTACACTGCGCTCAACGCGACATACACTCCAAATACCACTCAGTGCCACATAATTACACACCACATAATCACTCTCTACTGAATGCATCACACACTCCACACAATACCACTCAGTGCCACATAATTATATGCTACATAATTCCAATGCAACATACACTCTAAACAATACCACTCAGTGCCACATAATTACACGCCACACAATTACACTGCACTCAATGAAACATACACTCCAAATACCACTCAGTACCACATAATTACATGCCACATAATTACACTGCACTCTATTGAATACAACATACACTCCACACAATACCACGCAGTGCCACATAATTATATGCTACATAATTAAACTGTGCTCAAGGCAACATACACTCCAAATACCACTCAGTGCCACATAATTACACACCACATAATCAAACTCTACTGAATGCATCACACACTCCACACAATACCACTCAGTGCCACATAATTATATGCTACATAATTACAATGCAACATACACTCCAAACAATTCCACTCAGTGCCACATAATTACACACCACACAATTACAATGCACTCCATGCAACATACACTCCAAATACCACTCAGTGCCACATAATTACATGCCACATAATTACAATGCACTCCATGCAACATTCACTCCAAATACCACTCAGTGCCACATAGTTACACGCCACATAGTTATTCTGCACTCAATGCAACATAGACTCCAAATACAACTCAGTGCCACATAATTACACGCCACATAATTACACTGCACTCAATGCAACATACACTCCACATACCACTCAGTGCCACATAATTACATGCCACATAATTACACTCTACTGAAGGCAACACACTCCACACAATACCACTCAGTGCCACATAATGATATGCTACTGAATCACACTGCACTCAATGCAACATACAATCCAAACAATACCACTCAGTGCCACATGATTACATGCCACATAATTACACTCTACTGGATACAACATACACTCCAGACAATACCACTCAGTTCCACATAATTATATGCTACATATTTACACTGCGGGAAAAATCCTTTACAACGCAACTTTTACCACGCAGTGCCTTTACGACGCAACCATTACAACGCATGTCATTACAACGCATTGCGCTGGGGGGCGCTCTAGGATAGGGAATAGATTTAATTTACTATCCAACAACTTCCCTACTATCCACGGGGACTGGAATTGGAATAGTAAATTAAACTATTCACTATCCAGCACCCCTAAGCCCTATGCGTTGTAACAGCATGCGTTGTACAAACTGCGTCGTAACAGCATGTGTGGTAAAAGCATGCGTTGTAATGTCATGCATCCTTACACTGCGCTCAACGCAACATACACTTCAAATACCACTCAGTGCCACATAATTATATGCCACATGATTACACTGCACTCAATGCGACATACACTCCAAATACCACTCAGTGCCACATAATTACTCGCCACATATTTACACTACACTCAATGCAACATATACTCCAAATACCACTCAGTGTCACATAATTAAAAGCCACATAATTACACTGCACTCAATGCGACGTACACTCCAAATGCCACTCAGTGCAACATAGATATACGCCACATAATTACACTGCACTCAATGTGACATTCACTCCAAATACCACTCAGTGCCACATAATTACACGCAACATAAGTACACTACACTCAATGCAACATACACTCCAAATACCACTCAGTGCCACATAATTACACGCCACATAATTACACTGCACTCAATGCAACATACACTCCAAATACCACTCAGTGCCACATAATTAAACGCCACGTAATTACACTGCACTCAATGCAACATACACTCCAAATACTACTCAGTACCACATAGATACATGCCACATAATTACACTGCACTCAATGCAACATACACTCCAAATACCACTCAGTGCCACATAATTACAAGCCACATAATTACACTGCACTCAATACAGCATACACTAAAAAGTACCACTCACTGCCACATAATTACCCGCCACATAATTACACTGCACTCAATGCAACATACAGTCCAAATACCACGCAGTGTCAAAGCTTTGGACTGGATCATCTCATTCCTCGCCGGGAGAACCCAGAGAGTCCGCCTCCCCCCATTCAAATCAGAGTCCACCGAAGTCATCTGCGGCGTACCACAAGGATCATCACTCAGTCCCACCCTCTTCAACGTTTACATGACCCCCCTTGCTTCCATCGCACGACAACACAACCTCAACATCATCTCCTACGCAGACGACACCCAGCTGATCCTCTCCCTTACCAAAGACCCAAACACCGCCAAAACCAATCTACACGAAGGAATGAAAGAAGTAGCCAAATGGATGAAGAACAGATGTTTAAAACTAAACTCAGACAAAACGGAAGTCCTCATTTTAGGATCATCCCCCTCATCCTGGGACAACTCATGGTGGCCACCGGCCCTGGGCGCAGCACCCATACCTACAGATCACGCACGTAACCTAGGATTCATCCTGGACTCCTCCCTCTCGATGGCCAGACAAGTCAACGCCGTCTCATCTTCATGCTTCAACATCCTACGCATGCTCAAAAAAATCTTCCGTTGGATCCCCGCCGAAACAAGAAAGACAGTCACCCACGCACTAGTCACTAGCCGACTGGATTATGGAAATACCCTATACGCCGGAACCACTGCCAAACTACAGAAAAAACTCCAACGCATCCAAAACGCCTCAGCCAGACTCATACTGGACATCCCCCGTCAAGCTCACATTTCCGGTCACCTGAAAGACCTCCACTGGCTCCCCATCAACAAGAGAATAACGTTCCGTCTCCTCACCCACGCACACAAGGCCCTATACGACCTAGGACCCGAATGCCTCAACACAAGACTGTCCTTCTACACACCCACCCGCCAACTACGATCATCCAATCAAGCCATCGCCGCAATTCCGCGCATCCACAGGTCCACCATGGGAGGAAGATCCTTCTCCTACTTAGCAGCCAAAACCTGGAATTCTCTCCCCACTCACCTCCTCCTTACACAGAACCACCTCTCCTTCAGAAAGCAGCTAAAAACCTGGCTTTTCAATAAGTAATTCACCCTCCCTCCCTCAAGCGCCTTGAGACCCTCTGGGTGAGTAGTGCGCTATATAAATTCTTGAACTTGAACTTGAACTTATATTTACACGCCACATAATTACACTGCACTCAATGCAACATACACTCCAAATACCACTCAGTGCCACATAATTATATACTACATAATAACACTGCACTCAATGCAACATATACTCCAAACAATACCACTCAGTGCCACATAATTACACGCCACACAATTACACTCTACTGAATACAACATACACTCCAAACAATACCACTCAGTGCCACATAATTACACACCACATAATTACACTCTACTGAATACAACATACCCTCCGCACAATACCACTCAGTGCCACATAATTATATGCTATATCATTAAAATGCAACATACACTCCAAACCATACCACTCTGTGCCACATAATTACACTCCACACAATTACACTCTACTGAATACAACATACACTCCTCATAATACCACTCAGCGCTACATAATTATATGCTACAAAATTACACTACGCTCAACTTAACATACACTCCAAATACCACTCAGTGCCACAAAATTACAAGCCACATAATTACACTGCACTCAATGCAACATACACTCCAAATACCACTCAGTGCCACATACATATATGCTACATATTTACACTGCACTCAATGCAACATACACTCCAAATACCAGTGCCACATAAATATATGCTACATATTTACACTAAACTCAATGCAACATACACTCCAAATACCACTCAGTGCCACATAATTACACGCCACATAATTACACTGTACTCCATGCAACATTCACTTCAAATACCACTCAGTGCCACAAAATTACACGCCACTTTATAACACTGCACTCAACTTAACATACACTCCAAATACCACTCAGTGCCACATAATTACACTGCACTCAATGCAACATACACTCCAAACAATACCACTCAGTGCCACATAATTACACACCACATAATTACACTCTACTGAATGCAACACACACTCCACACAATACCACTGAGTGCCACATAATTATATGCTACATATTTACACTACACTCAATGCAACATACACTACAAATACCACTCCGGGCCACATAATTACACGCCACATAATTACACTGCACTCAAAGCAACATACACTCCAAATACCACTCAGTGCCACATAATTACACGCCACATAATTACACTGCACTCAACACAACATACACTCCAAATACCACCCAGTGCCACATAATTACACGCCACATAATTACACTGCACTCAATGCAACATACACTCCAAATACCACTCAGTGCCACATAATTACACGCCACATAATTACACTGCACTCAATGCTACATACACTCCAAATACCACTCAGTGCAACATAATTATATGCTACATATTTACACTACACTCAATGCAACATACACTACAAATACCACTCCGTGCCACATAATTACACGCCACATAATTACACTGCACTCAACGCAACATACACTCCAAATACCACCCAGTGCCACATATTTACACGCCACATAATTACACTGCACTCAATGCAACATACACTCCAAATACCACTCAGTGCCACATAATTATATGCTACATAATTACACTGCACTCAATGCAACATACACTCCATACAATACCACTCAGTGCCACACAATTACACGCCACACAATTACTCTCTACTGAATACAACATACACTCCACACAATACCACTCAGTGCCACATAATTATATGCTACATAATTACACTGCGCTCAACGCAACATACACTCCAAATACCACTCAGTGCCACATAATTACACACCACATAATTACACTCTACTGAATGCAACACACACTCCACACAATACCACTCAGTGCCACATAATTATATGCTACATAATTACAATGCAACATACACTCCAAACAATACCAATCAGTGCCACATAACTACACGCCACACAATTACACTCTACTGAATACAATATACACTCCTCATAATACCACTCAGTGCCACATAACTATATGCTACAAAATTACACTGCACTCAACGCAACATACACTCCAAATACCACTCAGTGCCACATAATTACACGCCACATAATTACACTGCACTCAATGCAACATACACTCCAAATACCACTCAGTGACACATAAATATATGCTACATATTTACACTACACTCAATGCAACATACACTACAAATATCACTCCGTGCCACATAATTACACGCCACATAATTACACTGCACTCAAAGCAACATACACTCCAAATACCACTCAGTGCCACATAATTACACGCCACATAATTACACTGTACTCAATGCAACATACACTCCAAATACCACTCAGTGCCACATAATTACACGCCACATAATTACACTGCACTCAGTGCAACATACACTCCAAATACCATTCAGTGCCACATAATTACATGCCACATAATTGCACTGCTCTTCATGCAACATTCACTCCAAATACCACTCAGTGCCACATAGTAACACGCCACATAATTACACTGCACTCAATGCAACATACACTCCAAATAACACTCAGTGCCACATAGTTACATGCCAGATAATTACACTGCCCTCAATGCAACATACACACTGCACTCAATGCAACATACACTCCAAATAACACTCAGTGGCACATAGTTACATGCCAGATAATTACACTGCCCTCAGTGCAACATACACTCCAAACAATACCACTCAGTGCCACATAATTACACACCACATAATTACACTCTACTGAATGCAACACGCACTCCACACAATACCACTCAGTGCCACATAATGATGTGCTACATATTCACACTACACTCAATCCAACATACACTACAAATACCACTCCGTGCCACATAATTACTCCGTGTCACAATTGTGCAGTTGGTCAGTGGTTAAATAATGCTGTTAATTCTACGCTTCCTCTGACATCTAAGAAATCTATGCCTCATCACCCCCCTACACCATGGTTTTCTGATAAGCTTAAGTGCCTTCGCACTCAATATAAGACTCTTGAAAGAAAGTGGAGGCTCAATTATTCTCCTACTTGTAAAGTAGCTTATAGAGAAGCTCTGAAGGGCTATCACAAAAGCTGTAAAACAGCTAGAGCGGACTTTACTAAAAAAGTAGTTTCAGACGCACAAAATTGCCCCAAGATGCTTTTCTCAGTTATAAAAAAACTAACTGGTGCAGACTCTACTCCTATGCCTCCCGCGCTTGACGCGGTCCAATGTCAATCTTTAGCTGATTTTTTTATCAAGAAAATTGACATGATTTATGACCTTTTTACCTCGTCACCGGCGGTGATATCCTCTGCATCTGGCCCTAATCAGTTATCTGCTAGTGTCAATGCTGTCACCAAACTCTCTGTATGGCAACCACTAGACAATGCTTCCTTTTCTTCTTGTCTAAACAGTGTGCGCTCTGGTTCCCCGTGCGATGCACTTCCGGTTAAAATATTGAAACAACTAGATTCCTCTACCCATCAGATCTTTGTCAAATTGCTAAATGCCTCACTTGCTGAGGCACATATCCCCCAGCCATGGAAACATGCTATGGTAGTGCCCTTGTTAAAAAAGACTGGTGCTGATATTTTAAACCCCGCAAATTTTCGTCCTATATCTCTGCTGCCCACTTTTTCTAAAGTGTTAGAGAGACACATTAACACCCAGCTTACTGAACTGGTGGAAAGTTCTGGTTTTCTACACCCATTCCAGTCGGGTTTTCGGACTCGCTACTCGACCGAGACAGCCCTCCTGGGGGTGACAGAGAGTCTTCGACACGGTGTCGATCAGGGTGAAACTATGGCGCTCATCCTGTTGGATTTGAGCGCAGCTTTCGACACCATGTCACATTCCATCCTTCTTGACTCTCTGCGGTCTATTGGTGTGACTGGTATGGACTTAGCCTGGGTGGCCTCCTTTCTTGGGGAGCGAACCTTTCAAGTATTCTCCGCTAAGGCGGCATCAGCGGTCTGTCCATCAGCGCGGGGTGTCCCCCAGGGGTCAATACTCAGCCCCCTATTGTTCAATCTTTATGTAAAACCCTTGGCTAACATCGTTGAGCAGGCGGGGCTGACTCTGTTTTCTTACGCAGATGACACCCAGATTGTCTTCTCCCTATCAGGGCGAGACGAGAATAATCCCTCTGCACTAAAATCTGGCCTCATTCTTGTGGCTGACTGGATGCAGAGAAACTGTCTCAAACTGAATGGGGAGAAGACAGAGGTGGTCATTCTGGGGAAAAACAAGAACCTCTGGGGCCCTCAACATTGGCCAAAGGAGATGGGTTCACTTCCTGTGCCCACACATGCTGTACGTAATTTGGGCGTCCAAATTGACGACAAGCTAACATTGAAGCAGCAGGCTACTAAGGTCGCGGCAACCTGTTTTTCTACCCTCAGGTGGCTACAAAAGATCCTATGGATGCTTCCCATTCCTTCCCGTAGAACGGTTGTCGAGGCATTGATAACATCCCGCCTGGACTATGGGAACATACTATATTTGGGGGCTGATGTAGCCACTGTTAAAATATTGCAGGTGGTACAAAATGCTGCCGCGCGACTTTTGAAGAATGTTCCTAGAAGAACTTCGGCAGTACCTGCCTTGCATGATCTCCACTGGCTTAAGGTCTCTAGTCGCATAAAGTTCAAGACACTGTGCTACATGTTCAGAATTAAGGAAGGCACTGCACCTACATACCTACAAAAGCTGGTGCAACCTTACAGGCCCAAACGTACCTTGCGATCCTCGGAAACTGGGAATTTCATTGTACCAAGATTCAAGGTGGTAAGGATGGGGGACGCTCCTTTTCCTACCTTGGTCCTAAATATTGGAATGCCCTTCCTACAGCCCTTAAATTAGAGACCAGTCTTCTTCGTTTTCGCAGAACACTGAAAACGCTGTTGTTCACATAAGTAGGTGGTTCCTGTATGATGGCTTATCTGACATCTTCTTCTTCAGTCTATCCCTAGCGCCGGGAAACCCACTGTGGGTAGCTGTGTGCGGTAAAAAGTTCAAATAAATAAATAAATAAATAAAATAATTACACGCCACATAATTACACTGCACTCAAAGCAACATACCCTCCAAATACCACTCCGTGCCACATAATTACACGCCACATAATTACACTGCACTCAATGCAACATACACTCCAAATACCATTCAGTGCCACATAATTACATGCCACATAATTACACTGCACTTCATACAACATTCACTCCAAATACCACTCAGTGTCACATAGTTACACACCACATAATTACACTGCACTCAATGCAACATACACTCCAAATACCACTCAGTGCCACATAATTACACGCCACATAATAACACTGCACTCAATGCAACATACACTCCAAATAACGCTCATTGCCACATAATTACATGCCAGATAATTACACTGTTCTCAATGCAACATACACTCCAAGTACCACTCAGTGCCACATAGTTACACGCCACATAATCACACTGCACTCAATGCAACATACACTCCAAAAACCACTCAGTGCCACATACTTACACACCACATAATTACACTCTACTCAATGCAACATACACTCTACACAATTCCACTCAGTGCCACATAATTATATGCTACATAATTACAATGCACTCAATGCAACAGACACACCAAACAATACCACTCAGTGCCACATAATTACACACCACACAATTACACTCTACTGAATACAACATGCACTCCACACAATACCACTCAATGCCACATAATTATATGCTACATAATTACACTGCGCTCAACGCAACATACACTCCAAATACCACTCAGTGCCACATAACTACATGCCACATATTTACACTGCACTCAATGCAACATACACTCCAAATACCACTCAGTGCCACACACGTATATGCTACATATTTACACTGCGTTCAACGCAACATACACTCCAAATACCACTCAGTGCCACATAATTACACGCCACATAATTATACTGCACTCAATGCAACATACACTCCAAATTCCACTCAGTGCCACATAGTTCACCCCACACAATTAAACTCTATCTCATCACCACAGCATCACTCAGCACCACCACAGCGTCACTCAGGGGCACCACAACATCACTATGCGCTACCACAGCATCACTGAATGCCACCGCATCACTCGTCGCAACCACAACATCACTCAGCGCCACCACCGCATCAATCTGTGCAACCATTCAACAACATATGTTCTCTCAATGTTTCAAGCTTTATTACAAATGTCATAAAAAGATGTTAATATTTCACTTCTGTTCTTGGATTTTCGTCACAATAAAATACACTGAACATAATCTTCACAAAAGTTATTTACAAAAGTTTAAGCTATTGCTATTATATAAATTACAATAATTTTTCTTTATTCATTATTTAAAAAAATTAAAAGCAATTGTTATTTGTAATATCAATACATCCAAGTCATGTAAATACAACACATATTGCATTACAAATGCTATAGGTGTCACATTTGCGAAAATTAAAAGTATTGGCATTGTAAATGACAAAGCTATTAATTTCGCTATTTTCAAAACCAACACATAAATTAAAAAATTGTCATTTACAATACCAATAGCTCAAACTTTCCTAATGCGAGACGTATTGCATTGCAAATGCTTGTTTAAGCATAGAGGCAGCATGGTCTTGAAAGAGGGTGGGTTGATGCACCAGAAACTGGACTGGATGATAGTCTCTAGCATTTTTGAGGATACACTCTTTTAACTGGAAGTTATGAACGCTTTTAAGGATGTCGGCAGTGGGTGCCAGGGCAGGCTTCTTCGAGCCTACATGATGTGTGCAGTCTAATTTGATTTCCAGCTCAGGGGGATCCTCCAGAATCACTCTAAAGAGATCTCCAACAAATGAGGCAATGTTTTGACCCTCCGCTCCATTTGGGGTTCACCGGATATGTATGTTATTTTGTCACGAGTGGTTCTTCAGGTCTTTGGCATGTGCTTGGAGGTCTAGGTGTTGGGCTCTAAGGTGAATCACCTCTTGCTGGAGTTATTCAATCTCTTTGTCTCTATCAGTGAAATGCGCCTCCAGTGTGTCTATCCTGTCTCCCTGCGCATCAACATCTCTTCTCACCCCCCTGAATTCCTGAGCGAGTTCCTTCTTCATGGTTTGTAGGTCATCCCTTAGGGAAGAGAAACACATTTCTATGAAGTAGCGGGGCTTCAGCATCAATGTATCTGTAGCTACTTGTGATTCTAGAGGCAGGGCAGAAGTCTCAGCACTGGAGCTGGGTGTCTCGAGGAGTAAGTCCTTGACCGAGTAGTCTTTTTTCCCCTTGATGGTTGCCATAAGGGAAGAGTGGCAAGTGTGCGCTGCACGTGGAGCACTAATACCCTGTCCACTAAGTTGTTCCCCTGTTACTCTGGTGGGAGGGAGCCCGTAACTCAGCAGGTCTCTCCGGGAGTGAGGGCTGCTGTCTAGGTCCAATCGCATCCCTCTTGGGGAACCGCTGCCATAGGCCTGGGGAGACCACTCTGGTAAAAGTCTCTTATTCAAAGGGAGTGAGGCAGCTGTGGGGTAGGGCTTCAATTAGCTGTGACTAGACCTGAAGTTTCCTGCTCATTGGAGCCCCCCAACCAGGTGGGCACCACCTACGGCGTAATAAGAGGGCTCAGTCAGCCAGGCAGGTCTCGCTTCCAGAACATGGCCACTGCGGGGTCCAGGTAACCAAGGTCATGGTTGCAGCATCACTGGGGGGGCTGGCTACCATCCTGCCCGTTTGTCTATGCAGGTCACCTAATGGGTCCCCCTCTATCGCTCATATCTCCTGGGTCCAGTTGGAAAGTCACCTATGGTGGGCTTCCGGGGTCTCTCCTATAGCCCACTGGGGCTCACAAAGAGAAGGCCAGGTGGGGCAGCAGACCTGGTGTTGTGACCACAGGGAGTGGGCAAAATCACTGGTCTAAGCATCTGGGTCTCCCGCTTCTCTGGTGCCCCAACTTCTGGGCCCTAGACGTAACTTCAGGCTGTCTGGGGCCACTGCCGTGTAGGTTCCGCGTTTCAGCAGGGGAGGAGGCTGCCCCGGCAGGGCACCCCGAGGGCTTCAGCAGTTCAAGCTCTGTGCCGCAAGGAAGGAAGTCGCAGCTCGGCAATCTCCCAGTGCAGCGGTGTGGGCCGGGCCGGGGCAGGGTTTGCGATCTCACCCCCTGTGTGGCAGGCCCCGAGGCCTGATCAGGTCCGGTACTTCCGCCTCTCGGGCCTACCTCTAGTCTCATGCCTTAATCTTCCGGCACTGAGGGTGGCTCTGGGTCCCAGCCAACTCTCAGCCTTGGGCTTACTCAGCTCCAGCGGGGTCCCGCTGTCGGACAAGCGGCTGACCTCCAACCATCCAGCGGGCCCCCCAGGCCCACAGCCGGCCGGTCTCTTCCATCACCAGTGACAGTCCGCGATGCACCAGTCGCTCTCAGGAGTAGCGCGGGCTGGCCAGAGTCAGTTGGCCTATCGCTAGTGATGCAGGGCCAGGGCCTGATCTGATCCGGCCTCTCGATCTCTCATAGCTTGGCTCTGGATCCACGTCTCGATCCACCAGCTTTGGGGGCTATGTCCAGCAATTGCTATGCTCTCCGTCTCTGGGGACCGTAGTCGGCAGCTGCTACTGCCTCCGCTGATCTCTTGTTGTGTTGGGCCGAGCCCAGTGCCAGGCTGCAGGCTCCCGCAGGGCTTCTCCGGATCGCGATTCAGTCATCACCACTCCTGCATCTCTATTGCCTCAGGCTACCCCAGGACCTTGGGGGCGACCAGTCCTGTGGTCCGGTGTGACAAGTCTTGGGCGGTGGGCCCTGTCGACGAGACGGAGCGCCAAGCAGGCGCGTCCTACTCGGTCGCCATCTTGGCAACGAACGACATGTTTTTTTTTAAAGAAATAGACCAGCAGTCTAGTGAAAGAGCTGGAACCAAAAATACTGTTTTTCTATATTGTTAGCCTTTCATCTTTCATTTTCTTTGTTTCTTTGCTTTTAGAAAAGTTCTTGTAAGTCATATATTGCACACAACTTCCTCTCTCTCTCCTCTCCCATACTCATAGTCACTCACACCACTATCTCGCTCTCTCACACACTATTTAAGCATTTATAATATTAATTCACTTAATATCTTTCTACACACTTTCTATACCTTTCAAATAATAAAATCAAATATACTCTCCTCTTCTTTCACTATCTTCTACATATACAACTAGAGCCTCATTATACATCTATAAAATTCTCTCTTTCTCACACACTATGTATACTATGTTGTCTCTCTCTTCTTCTTGCACTATCTTCTACATACACAACTAGAGCCTCGTTATACATCTATAACATTATCTCCGTTCTATCTCACTTTCTCACTCACTATGTATATTATGTTGTCTTCAGTTCATTCACCACGTCATACACAAACTACCTGTCCCTCTCAATCTTTCTTTCTATCTAATTTATGCACCTCTCACCCCTATCTATTCACACAAACCACATATTTACAATACATAAATACACTACACACCACACAATTCCAAAACTAACAATTTCAATTCAAACCACATAATTCTACTGCAAACAACATACATCCACTCCACTGCAAAAAACAAAGCATAAATAAGAAACAAAATAATTTACAATGCCAAAAACTCAGGCTTTCACAAATGCGAGTCCGACTGCATTGCAAATGCTGGTCTCTTTTTCCCTCCTTCCCAGGTGCCTTGGATGGATCACTGAAATAATATCGAGGGACAGAATATCGACCATCAAAATATCGAGTTTCTATCTACAAACAGGTAAGTACAAAAATATCGAGTTAAAAATATCGTTTACAAAAATATAGTTGTAAAAAATATCGTATTTACTAAAAACAGTGTTAAATTAAATTAATATTAATAATTAATTACTAAAATATACTTAAAATTACTTAAATTAACTTATAATAATTAAATAATTAATGAAAGTTAAATAAATATTTTTTTATTTCATATTTATTAAAACATATATATATAGTAACAAAATATAATAAAATAATACCCAAAAACTGAAAACTGACCCTGAACCCTAAAAATACCCCTTTACTCAAAAACCCAAAACTGACCCTGAACCCTAAAAATACCCCTTTACCTAAAAACTGAAAACTGACCCTAAACCCTAAAAATACCCCTTTACCCAAAAACTGAAAACTGACCCTGAACCCTAAAAATACCCCTTTACCCAAAAACTGAAAACTGACCCTGAACCCTAAAAATAAAAACGGATTTTTTTACTATCTATATTATATACTTACATATTTTCACTTTCTATATTATTTACAGTCGATATTACTTCACTTACCTTAAAAACGATATTTTGGCTGTCTATATTCTGTCCTGTCGATATTTTGTCCAAACGATATTTTTGACTCGATATTCTGTCCAAACGATATTTTGGAGTCGATATTATGTCTGTGCACCGCCTTGGATTCTCTTCAGGTACCTTAAAGCACGTACCCCATATTTCACTTTGTTGATCAAAGTTTATTCTTTGTTAGGGGTAACTCTCATCTTGTTTCCCATTAAGAAGCGATTACCTTCCTTGTGTTCCCTTGTCCTGATGATGACCTCAAGTTATGAAGGTAAAAACGCTGTTGACTTGAATCAGCCTAATTGAGATTGCTAATTATGCCATGATTTTCCACTGCTTACATTATAAAATAAATGTTTATGCATATTAATATTTTCAAATATTCCCAAAAAACCCAGCTGGTTTCTGTTTTTCACGTGTTTCACTTGCTCCGTTCAAACACTTTTTCACGAGCACAACGTGTTCACCTTGCACCTAGTACACAACTAAATAAGGATGGTTGATGCTGCTTCATAACCCGTGTTAAGTATAAATCTATGCTGCTGAAATAAAAAAATTTGAACTACGTGTTTTGAATAATTAATTTACTTTTCAAATTGTATGCCCTTATTGACTCCCTTTGAGACATTGTTGTATGATACTGTACCCATCAAGGTGTCAACTGGGGTTTCGGGTTTCTCCTGTGACTTTCAACATGACATGACATGAAAGATGTAATGCTGTGGAGTATGTGCACTATGAAAGCTTGCCCTGGTTCTATGTGTGCTTGCGTGAAGTACAATACATGAAGTGCTGTGCAGCGCACAAATGGTGAGTGGGTGGGTTGTCAGCATGTGTGTGTGTGTGTTTGTAAACAGTACACCCTCGTTAAATACAGAACAGCTTCAGTGCTAAACAGGTGCTCGCAGACGAAGTGTGTGTACTGAATGGGTGTGTACATGTAATGGTACAAAGCATGGAGATGCTAATGCTGGGTAGTAAGTGTCCTGTGAATGTACACTGAGTAAGTGTGCCTGAAGTGCTACATTATATGGAGGGCCCTTGGTTCCATTTTGGGAAGCACAGGCCTGTCTGGAGAAGCCATGAGGAGAGTGATCCCCCAGACAGATTTGTGTATTGCTCCATTCCTGTGAGTTGGATGGGAGAGACAGACACTGGAGGGCAAAGGAAGCGACTCCCTTTACACTTCAAAAGGTGCTTTTTGATTCGGTGAGAGATCAGAAGGAAGGGGCCTGGACACATCTCTGGAAGAGAGTTGTGGCTGAGAAGGGAGTCATAAAGAGGAGGGCTGGGGTCTGGGATTAACCTTTCGATGCACTATCACTCTGGGTGACATCCAAATGTGAAGTGTGGTCACTCTCATGAGTGGTTTTGTGGGACAATCACCTTCAAAGTCTAGCCTGCTGTGACAGACAGGTGTCATGAGGAAAGAAAAAAAAGAGAGGTGTCCACTTCAAAAGAAGCAGAACCCCAACATAAAACTTCAAAGACTCAGACTCTAAATCACATTTGGTGTCTGGAAAAGTACTATATGAAGGGGAGGTTTGAGTCCTCAAATACTGGTCTTTAGCCAAGCAGCCAGACGGGTTGTGTGAGGAGGAGAAGTTCTGCAATACTTCTGGCTGCTGGTATCCATGCTAGGTGAGGGGACATCACCCAGGACACCAAGATCAGCTCCCCTGGAGCACCAAGACCAGTGTGTTGTGTGAGGGTGAGGAGAGTGTCGGAAGCAAGGTCCAGTGGGGAGCCTTGAGTGTGCATTCCCTGGGTGAGGTGTGAGGCTGTGCAGTGGTCCTTGTGCAAAATTGCCTGTGCAACACCAAAATGCCAAGAGAGGTGTGCCTTGTTCTGAGCCGTATCGGAAGCACTGTGCGCCAGGTAACTCCGCTGTGGAGACATCGTATTCCAGTAGTTGTCACAAGTGATCTGATGTTGGGCCAGAAGTGTCGGACTTGTGACTGCCGAAATCAGCGACTCCTTATGCCAGGAGGGGCTAACGTAGTGAGAGCGTTTGCATAAGGAGAGTCTGTGCCTGGATCATGAGTAACGTGGGGCTGCCGGTATTACTTTAGCCAAGGGTTCAGGCATGAGCAATACTGCTGTGATCAGTGGGTCTAGCCTACATGCTTAGATCTAACCAAACGGATTCCCCGAGGATCATCAAGACACCGCCGAGGACATCATACCCTAATTGGAGCTACTGTTGGGAGCCAGAGGACCTTATCAGCTCCCCATCCCCCTCCGCTAGGGGGAAGAGCAGCTTAGCTTTGTGTCTGCAGAGCAGGAGAAGCTCCCATGACTGGAAAGAACTGGCACCTCTGCTTGACAGATAGACTGGGCTGCTGGGTGCTGCCGCGTACACCACGACCAGCATGTTTTTACCTTACACGATCCAGACTCATGAGAGCCAAAGGAGAGGGCACTCGCTGCAACAATGAACATTGCCATACCGCCAGAGCGGGTAAGACTGTAACTGGGCCTTTGTGGCCCCGGAGGGCTTGCTGCTAACGGTGCTACGGCACCATGGACGCTTTTGAATAATTCCTCAAGAGTCAAAGGGAAAACTGTTGAGTGCGGCCAAATAGTTTGCATTAACTGGATGCAGCCACAAGTAAATGGAGAATAACCCCAAACAAATTACAAGAAGGCGGGTGGAATAGGGATCTGCCTGACACCTACTAAGCCCCGACCTAAAGGGAGATTGCGTCATTGCTTCCGAATGGCATATACCTTTGTATTTGTAGTGTTAGAAATAGAATGCTTTTTTTTTTTATAAAAGTGAGTATTGGACTGGAGATTGATTTATTGCTTGCACTGTTTGCACTTTGAGTTATGAGTCATGCTCACTGACCTGTTTCTACATCTCCATCAAGTGAGCCTTGACTGCTCTAGCACAGCAACCACTGGGAGTCAAGTGCAGAAAGGGTACTTGGCCCAGTTGCTCAGGATACATACTAGATAGAGGCCTGGTACATCATAAGTAGAAGGCCTCAACTACCATGGTTGAGCCCAGTAGCCCCTAAATGCCCTGTGGCCCTTTGAAAGGGTTCTGACAAAAGGCAAGAAAAAATAAAGACAGAACGAGAGAAGGAAAGAAGGAAAGAAACAGAGAAGGAAAGAAAGACAGAAATAAAGAAAGGAAAAAAAAAGGAAGGGAGAGAAGGAAAGGAAGAAAGAAAGAAGAACATAAAGATGGAAAGAAAGAGAATGAAAGAAAGAAAGATAGAGAGAATGAAAAGAGAATAGGAAAGAGAAGGATAGAGAGAAGGAAAGATAAAGAAAGACAGAAGGAAGCATTGAAAGAAGAGGTGAAAGAAAGCAAGGGTGAAAAGGGAAGAGAATGAATGAAAAATGGAAAGTGAAGAAAGAAGGAAAGAGAAAGATAGAAAGAAAAAAAAACAAGAGAAAAATGAAGGAAGGACAGAAATAAAAGAAAAAAGTTAAAAGAAAGGAAGAATTAAAAGAAAGAGAAAAAGAAAGAGAAAGAAAGAAACAGGGAGAAGAAAAGAGAGAAAGATAGAAGGAAAGAGATGAACGAAAGGAGAAAGAAAGTAAGAAAGAAAAATATAAAGAAAAAAGAGAAAAATAAGTAAAAACAGAATAAATGAATACAGAACAGTTCCAAACGGACACAATCTTGTGAAATAGCAGCCGGTAGAAAAGCAAAACATTCCAAAAGGAATTTACAACAGCATTGGCAAGAGATGGGATCTGATAAAGATGGAATGAGCCCTGTGTTCACATCTGAACCCTCTAAACACAAAGGCAAGACTAAAGTAATCACCCTCCTTAAAAAAACATGGGCCCAATTCACAAACTAACTCAGGATAAAATCCTAAACTTACTACTTTTGGTATTCACAAAAGGCATTTAGTAGTAGTAAAGTTAGGATTTTGTCCTAAGTTTGAGGTGCTTCGTGCCGCCAACATCGCCTACCTTATGTACGCCGATACACAGGTCTACATAAAAATCTCTTCCCCTGAGGATATTTTCTCCATAAACAAGGCCCTGAAGCTGACAGTCCATTGGCTCACCGCCAACCAGCTCAAACTCAACGCAAATAAAACTGAATTTCTTCTGATCTCCCCACCCAAACCCAATCCAGACATCCAGGAATGGATCAAGACCATCACTGCACTAAACTACCTTCCTACCATTGTTGACTCAGCAAAATCCCTTGGAATAACCCTTGACGGCAGCCTGAATATGCGTGGCCATATAAACTTGATGGCCAAAACAGCCAGATTCCACCTGAAGTACCTAAGAAACCTAAAACCCTTCCTCGATGTGTCCAACCTTAAAACGGCAACCCAAGCTCTAGTCATTTCCAGACTTGAATATGGATGCTCTACTCTTGAAGGGCTACCCAAGAGCTCTCTGGCCCCATTGAAAGCCTGCCTCAACACCACTGCCAGACTCCTAACAGGTTACAAAAAATTTGACCACATCTCTCCCCACCTCAAAGCTCTGAACTGGCTTCCCCTAGAGACCAGAATACAATTTAAACTGGCCTGCATCACTCACAAAGCTCTGTACTCGAATTCCCCTATATTTCTCTCACAAAAACTTGTGATAGCCGGAGGAGCCAGAAACTGCCGATCTGCCAAAGACCTGGTGCTGCAACCAGCACGCTTCCAGAAGCAAAAAACCTACAATCAGGCTGTGAGCGTGGGAGGGGTACTAGGAGCAGTTTCCGGTATCGGAACAGGGGTTACAGCAGTAAGAGGCTGACCAGTATACTTCTTTAAACTGGGTTTTATTTTTATGGTACGACGTGTTCTATACGTAAGTCTCTCCCTCGCAAACACTGAGTTATCCGTGTTGTTGGTCTTCTTGGTCTTTCTAGTGTCCCGGGTTACTGGTCTCCCTCCTGGATCGTCTCTCACCGCCGTGAGGTCTCAGGACTCCGGTCATGGAAAGAGAAGAAGGAGAGAGGGACGCCGTTAGCTACTACTGTCCTTATCGCGTTTGCCCAAAAGGAACCCGGTGTATGTGCAGGGACACCCGTACTGACTACGTGCTCTGAGGAGGGAGGATACGTGTGAGGTACAGGGGTACGGGAAACTGGGTAGCAGGTACGGGTAGCGGAAAGAGGGGGGGGGAAAGTTGTGGTCGGACGCGCACAGACTAAGATTCTTTTACGCTAGCAACAGGGGGACCCTTCCCCAACCAGCCCGCCAAACGCCGGCGTACCTGGCTAAGCCATACTCCTCCCTCGGGAGTATGGCACGGCGGAGCGTGAAAATGTTGGCCTCCTGGCTTTCCTCCACAGTCGGTCCCTTCGGTCTCTCTGTCCTCAGCTCGCGTCTCCGTTCTCCTCGCCTCGCCTGCGCCGGTCCTTCCTTTCCCGGTGTCGTCACACGCCGTGTAGAGGACTTCCCCCGAATTCATCCATCCGGGAGAGGAGACGTCATCAGGAGGCGGGGATTCCTCTTCGTTGCAATACGCCCACTTAAAGGAGCCCGAGGACGCTTCTTCGCTCTCCTCCTCCTGAAGCTCCCACGCATCCCTCGTTCCAGTCTGTAGAGTAGAAGGGGAAATACCATCAGGTGTCCACCAGTCCTCCCGGCCACCCATCCCGACCTTGTTACACTCCTCCCCCCCTGGATTCTCCCGATCGGGGAGAATGGGTGTCCTTGACAAATAGTCAGCGTTTCCATTGTCAACTCCTTTTCTGTGCACAATCCTGAATGAAAAGGGTTGGAGGAACAAAAACCATCTTAACACCCTGGAATTCTGAGTCATGTTTCTCTGCATCCACTGCAAGGGCGCGTGATCTGAGAATAGAGTGAATGGTCTACCCTCCAAGTAATATCTCAACTTGTCCACCGCCCAGCGGATAGCCAGACACTCTTTCTCGACTGTTGGGTACTTGTATTCCCTGGGATGGAGTTTCCGGCTTATGAAGAGGATGGGATGTTCCAATCCATCCTCGCCCTTCTGAGATAGAACAGCTCCTACGCCTACATCGGAGGCGTCTGTAGATAGGGAGAAAGTGTTCTCAAAGTTTGGTGGAATCAGTACAGGGCTTGAGGTAATAGCCTTCTTTAACAGTTCAAAGGCTACTTTGGCTTCCTGGGATGGACACTTCCCTATGCTGTTCTTGGCGTTGTTTTTTAGGAGATCGGTCAAGGGGGCAGCGATCACAGCAAAATTCATGATGAACCGCCGGTAGTATCCGATCAGCCCAAGAAAAGCCCGAAGTTCCTTCTTCGAGGATGGGAAAGGTGTACTCGTGATAGCTCTTATCTTTTCCTCCTGAGGTGCGATGACCCCTTCTCCCAACATAAACCCCAGGTATTTGACCTTGGGGAAAGCCGCCCTAGATTTCTTTGAGTTAACATGTAACCCGGCTGTTTGTAAGTCCAGTAGTATACGTTCTAAGTGTTCTAGGTGATCCTCCCAGGTCTTGCTGAAGATGACAATATCATCTAGATACACCGAACTATACTTAGTGTGTGGAGCCAACACCTTGTTCATTAGTCTCTGAAAAGTTGCTGGGGCTCCATGTAGTCCAAAGGGTAGTACTGTGAACTCGAATAACCCATCGTCGGTGGCAAAGGCAGTTTTGTGTCTATCCTTTTCTCTTAGTGGAACCTGCCAATAACCCTTGGTTAAATCTAGCGTGGTGATGTACTTTGCTTCTCCTATCCTCTCTATCAACTCATCCACCCTGGGAATAGGAAACGCATCAAAAGAGGATATAGCGTTTAGCGCGCGGAAGTCCATACAAAACCGGGTGGACCCATCCGGTTTTGGTACCATCACTATGGGGGAGCTCCAGTGACTTCTTGAAGGTCTAATGACTCCTAGTTGAAGCATATCCCTGACTTCTTTTTTCACATCATTTCTACGTGCCGCCGGTATACGGTAGGCCCTCTGTTTGACTATCTTGCCTGGTTCAGTGTCTATGCAGTGTTCTGCGAGATGTGTTCGGCCTGGTACATCCGAAAACATGGGGGAGAACTTTTGTAGTTTAAGTAATAGCTCTTTTTTTTCACCTGATGATAATTCGGGATTAATGGGGAGCATCTCCAGAGTACTGCTTTTATCTGCTATTGGCAACGTTAGGTTTGCTGATTGGGGGGGAGACCCTATCCATTTCTTCAGGATATTGATATGAAATGTTTGTTGTCTTCCTGGTGAAACCTGTAGGCGGTATGTTGTTTTTCCTATAGTCTCCACCACTTCATATGGCCCTTTCCACTCACTCCTGAATTTTTGAGTGGACGATGGAAGAAGTACCAATGCCCAATCACCCTTGTTCAGGACTCTCCATTTCTTGCCTTTGTCATATTGGTACCTCTGACTCTCTTGGGATTTCTCCAGGTTAGAGTACGCTAGGTCCCTGAGCTTTCCTAGTCTGGTTTTCAACTGGCTCGTGTACTCCAGCAGAGATCTTTGTTCTGCCATCTCCTCCTTCTCCCAGGCTTCCTTTGTTATTTCCAGGAGGGATCTTGGCTGACGCCCGTATAACAACTCAAATGGGGAATACCCTAGACTGCTCTGTACTTGAGCTCTTAGGACATAGAGAGCCAGAGGCAATAACTTGTCCCAATCCTTATTCTCTGCTGTTAACATTTTTTTGAGGGTTGTCTTAAGGGTACGATTGTACCTTTCAACTAACCCATCTGTCTGGGGATGGTAAGCTGAAGTACGTATATGTCTGAGCTCTAGGGTCTTGCATACCTCAGCCATCATTTTAGAAACGAAGGGTGTACCTTGGTCTGTAAGAATTTCCCTGGGGAATCCTACTCTTGAAAACAGTTCGATTAATTTATCTGCCACATTTCTGGTTGTAGGAGCACTGAGGGCAAAAGCTTCAGGGAACCTGGTGTTGTAGTCCACAACAACCAAAGCATAGGTATGTCCCCTAGTTGTACGAGGGAGGGGGCCTATGAGATCCATCCCTATCCTCTCAAAAGGGTGACCAATGATGGGAAGGGGTTGAAGGGGGACTGCTGGTGGTCGGTACATATTTTTCTTTTGGCATACTTCGCATTGTCGGCAATATACCTCTGCTGCTTTGTAAATACCGGGCCAAAAGAAAAGTCTGGTGATGTTCTGAAGGGTTTTCTCAGCTCCACTATGTCCTGCAGTTAAATGCGTATGAGCATAGAACAGTATCTGTTCTCTAAAGTCTTTTGGAACAACCAGTTGAGGTAGTTCGTCTGCTTTTCCTTCTCTGTATAACAGATCGTTAATAATTCTGAACCTGGGGTATCCTTGTCTCTGGGTTGTCTCCCCTATGTGTGCTGCCTCCCATGCATTCAGAAGGGTGGGGTCATTGCTTTGAGCAAATTTGAAACCCCGATCTAATTCCCAAGGCTCTGTAGTGAGGTATATCCCTCTGGTCTGTTCTATCTTCTTTTTGAAGAGACTCAAAAAATCCGGATTATCTACCCCTAAGATGAGGTCTTCGGGTAACGTATCCACTACTCCCACCTTTACAGTACAGGGGTTCCCTCCCAGGGGTTTTATGGACAGTTGTGCTACAGGGTAGGGTTTCACGTCGCCGTGTACACATCTAATGTGTACTACCATGTTGGGACCTATCTGGGAAGGTCGCACTAACTGCTTCTTGACAACTGATTGTTTACAGCCAGAATCTAAAAGGGCTTTTACACATTTGCTGTTCAGTTGTACCCTTACATAAAACGACGGTCCCATCTCCGCAGTGTACATCACGGCCTTCGGGATGTACCCGACCTCCATCGGTTCTTCTGTTGACCTTTTCCGTGGACACATTCTGGCTATATGCCCCCATTCCCCACACTCAAAACACTGAGGTCCTCTTGTGGGTGGGGTCTCGAATCTCATAGGGCGGACCTTCAATGTCTCTGATCCGGGTTTCGTTTTTTTTTCTTGTTTTGCTGTTCCTGGGACACCTTTGAGACCTTTATCCGTTTCCCATGGAAAAGTACGGGGCATAGCTCTGTTATAGTTTGAAGCCATCTCAATGGCTTGTTCAGCAGTTAGGCCTGAATGTTGTCTGAGCCAACGCTGCGTACCATAAGGCAGCGCCTCCATGAATTGTTCCAGATATATGCTGGACATCACTTCCTCCTTACTCCTAGTCTCGGGCTTCAGCCACTTATCGGCGGCCATCTTTAGCCGCAGATATAAAGTCTTAGGGTGTTCGCCAGCAATCCCTTTCTCTTTTCTGAACCTCAGTCTGTAGGCTTCGGCATCAAGTCCTAAATGGTCTAAGATCACCGCCTTAATTGTCACATATGGTGTTACCCCCGCATGGTTGGCCACTTGGTAGGCTGCTTGCGCCTCACCAGACAACAAGGGTGCTAGAAAGAAAGGCCACTTCTCCTCAGGCCACCCACAGGCTCTGGCTGCCCGCTCAAAATTGAGAAGAAAGGCGTCAGGGTCTTCTCCTGGCATGTATTTTTGTAGCTGCATTCCTGATGGATGTGGACCGAAACTCCGTCTTTCCAGTGGAATAGGCGCTCCGGGGTTCTGTACCACTTTCTGGAGCCCCTCAATTTGGGCTGCTATGGTGTTTTTAAACATGTCTCGGTCAGCATCGGCTGTCGACATCTGTTGACCGATGGCCCATTCTAATTTCTGTTGTCCTTCAATAAGCTGCTGCACCACCTGTTCCATGGCCGCCTCTGTGACTGAGGGGCAAGTTCCCACTTCTGACACCACTGTGAGCGTGGGAGGGGTACTAGGAGCAGTTTCCGGTATCGGAACAGGGGTTACAGCAGTAAGAGGCTGACCAGTATACTTCTTTAAACTGGGTTTTATTTTTATGGTACGACGTGTTCTATACGTAAGTCTCTCCCTCGCAAACACTGAGTTATCCGTGTTGTTGGTCTTCTTGGTCTTTCTAGTGTCCCGGGTTACTGGTCTCCCTCCTGGATCGTCTCTCACCGCCGTGAGGTCTCAGGACTCCGGTCATGGAAAGAGAAGAAGGAGAGAGGGACGCCGTTAGCTACTACTGTCCTTATCGCGTTTGCCCAAAAGGAACCCGGTGTATGTGCAGGGACACCCGTACTGACTACGTGCTCTGAGGAGGGAGGATACGTGTGAGGTACAGGGGTACGGGAAACTGGGTAGCAGGTACGGGTAGCGGAAAGAGGGGGGGGGAAAGTTGTGGTCGGACGCGCACAGACTAAGATTCTTTTACGCTAGCAACAGGGGGACCCTTCCCCAACCAGCCCGCCAAACGCCGGCGTACCTGGCTAAGCCATACTCCTCCCTCGGGAGTATGGCACGGCGGAGCGTGAAAACGTTGGCCTCCTGGCTTTCCTCCACAGTCGGTCCCTTCGGTCTCTCTGTCCTCAGCTCGCGTCTCCGTTCTCCTCGCCTGCGCCGGTCCTTCCTTTCCCGGTGTCGTCACACGCCGTGTAGAGGACTTCCCCCGAATTCATCCATCCGGGAGAGGAGACGTCATCAGGAGGCGGGGATTCCTCTTCGTTGCAATACGCCCACTTAAAGGAGCCCGAGGACGCTTCTTCGCTCTCCTCATCCTGAAGCTCCCACGCATCCCTCGTTCCAGTCTGTAGAGTAGAAGGGGAAATACCATCAGGTGTCCACCAGTCCTCCCGGCCACCCATCCCGACCTTGTTACACAGGCCTTCTTTGGGGCCGCCCCAAGAATCTGGAACTCTCTCCCACCCGCCATCAGAAGACTTTCATCCTTGGCGCACTTTAAGAAGGAGACTAAGACTTAATGGGAAAATACCTCATCTAATGAATACTTTACAATCACCCCATCGACATGTTCCACACTCCACTGCGGCATTATCCACGGCCTCCATTGATGATACATTTTTCTTCACTCGTGGGCAACCCCCAGGAGCTGAGACTGCATGCCTTCTTGTATATTATACCTACCTGCCTTAATTTGTATCCCACATGTAGCTTGGACTTTAGACTGTGTGCTCCTTCTGTATAATGTATCCCTATCTCTCCCAATTTGATCCCTCCCATCCTTACGCTTTGTACTCCTCCCCCTCAATCCTGTAAAGCGCTCTGATAACCTCTCAGGTCTGGTTCGCGCTCTATAAAACAATAAAATAAATAAATTAAAAACAAAGACACTGGCACTGATGGAAACTAGCTTATGTGTGGATGTGCTCCTTGTGAGTGAGTGAAATGCTGTCACTGAAAGGAAGTTAACCAGTGTCTTTAGTAGGGTGACCCCAGGGGCAGACTGGGAACCAAAACCAGCCCTGGCAAAGTGCTTGGCGCCCCCTGCCCCAAGGGGGGGATTGTGGGAGCCTCCGATCTCTTTGCCAGGACCAGTAAATCGGCCGATGTTGTTACAGGGCAGATTTGCTGAAAAAATGGCCCTATAACAACAAGCATTTACAATGCAATAGGTCTCGCATTATTAAAGTTTGAGCTATTGGCATTGTAAATGACAATGCCTTTTCTTCATTTGCATCGTTGTGTAAACAAGCACTTTGCACTTATAGTCCATGCTTATGAGAAGCAAGGCTGTAAGTCTCTTTTACTGCCAGCTTTGCTCATTGTAAGCAAGGAATATAAGTTTGAAGTGCGTGTTTATGCACCGATTGCAGGTTTTAAAAACAATGAATAAAAGATATTGTCATTTACAATGCCAATTGCTCCAACTTTAATAATGCGAGACCTATTGCATTGTAAATGCTTGTTTAGGGTAGTTCACCGCATTGGTCAAGTACAGGTTCCTCGTTTTCTCTCTCTCATTGGGGCAGTATTAGTATCATTTTGTATTTTAGTTATTTATTTATTTGTGTTACTTATTTATAGCATTACTTACTGAAAGCTTTCAGAGCACTGTATATTCTATCAACTTATAATTTATGTCATGAACTAACAACAGCCTTTATAAGATCTGTAGAGAAGTGAATACTTGGGAGAGGTGAGATGGAAAGGAAAGTGAGTCTCTAGTATTATGGCCGGGTGATGGGGGTGGAGTGGGATGCCTATAGCGGCCCACCAGCACATCCTGCACATTGTGGACAAGAGCAGTGCAGAAAGGTGGTGGTGGACTGTCCATAAAGGTGCATGTGGTAGCCACCTATAGCACCAAGTTAAGTCTGAGCTACATCACTAGCCTCAAAGTCTTGCCTTCCCTATTTTAAAATTTGGGACCGATTTGCATTGCAGTTACAGTGCTGAGTGCATGCACTAGTGCATATGTAAACACACAATAGGTAATCTGGTTGTAAGGGACAAACTGTGAGTAAGTGACCCTATGTACTTTCATCTCACTTTGCTTGCCCCATCGCTGTACAGCGGCGCTGGTCTAATCTCGTGCATATGGTGCTCAAACCACAGCAAGAACAGAAGGAGCCTATGTCCCTTGATACCTTTTATTTTCCAAGAACTTCAGAAACTCAGTAATGGTTCATTTGAATCACTCGAGCACAAAGGACCATACCGGATGAAATACAACTCCTGGGACACAGTTCAAATACGAGGGTTGGAAACATTATATTAATTTGAAAATGCACTGTAAAAAACGAGTACTGAAACCGACAAAATTTAAAATATATATTGAAATACAGCTAAAATGTGGTTCAAGCTGCGCAAAATATTTCCTGCAAAGCAACTGCACTGAAAATGATGGTACATTGGTAAAAACACCGTCTTTTTAAAAAAATCTGAAATCTAACCGATAAAATAAAAAAGCAGGAGGCAGATAAAACAAATCCCCGCCGGGCCGCCGCGCTGCCTGCGACGACCCGGAAGCGGTTGGGAAGCCGGCCAATCACAGCGCGGCCCCAACCGGAAGTCCCGCCCCATCGCGGCGAGAGACAGAGAGAGCTGCCCGAGGAGCCACGAAGGCTCCGCATTGAGTCCCGGTCCCGAGATGGGGGACCGGGTGAAGAGCGGCCGGGCGCATGGGGAAGGCGGGGCTCTCATGTGGTGAGAGAGCCCCGCAAAGCGCTACCGCCGCCCGAGATGAAGATCCGCCGCCGAGCACCGCCAGAACAGGTAAGTGTGTTGAGTGAGAGGAGGGGTGAGTGGGGGTGGGGTGTATGCGCGTGTGTCTGTTTGAGTGTGTTTGTGCGTGCGTCTGTCTGTCTGTGTGCGCGTGTGTATGTTTAAGGGGGGGGTGCGTGTGTGTATATGCAGTGTGTGTATGGCTTTCTTTGTGCGCATGCGTGAGTGACGACGTGCGCGCTCACGAGGTCGAATCTCGGCCTGCAAATGCGCGTGGCACTTTGCTGTCCTCATTCCCCGAAAAGTAACTACTATAGTTGTCTCACATAGACAGCAAGCAAAAGCTTCGCTTTTGCTTACGTCTAGCGAGACCTAAAAACAGCCACCAGGGGCCCCAAACCGGCACCCACCCGTGCGGCGCACCGGGGGTTGCCCGGAGCCAGCTACGGCCAGTCTGGCCCTGGGTGACACATTGCCCCATGCTATACGCTGTAGTGGGTGGAGGCAACATGTAAATGACAACACCAGACCAATGGAGGAAAAGGGGTGCCTGAAAGCTCTTATATGTAAGTATATTATACATATTTTAGTAAAATCAAAAGGTCTTGGCTACCGCAAGGCTTAAAAATAGAATACATACAAACCTCACCTCAATCAATCAGGGAATTGTAAGCGCACTACTCACCCATGAGGGTCTCAAGGAGCTGAGGGTGGGAGGGGGGGGCGCAGATCTGTTTAGCCGAAGAGCCAGGTCTTGAGGGTCTTCCTGAAGGTTTTCAGGGAGGGGCCGCGTCCGATGTCTGTCGGTAGCTTGTTCCAGGTCTTGGCTGCCATGTGGGTGAATGCTCTTCTGCCTGCTCTGGCTCTGTGAATGCGCAGGGTTTCAGCCAGTGTAAGGTTGGAAGATCAGAGGTTTCTTTTAGGTCAGTGGAAATTTATTCTGTTGTTGAGGTATTTGGGTCCGTTGTTGTGTAGGCATTTGCAGGTGTGGGTGAGGATTTTGAAGGTGACTCTCTTCTCCACGGGGAGCCAGTGGAGTCTCCATAGGTGTTGGCTGATGTGTTTGTGCCGGGTGATGCCTAGGACGAGTCTGGCCACGGTGATTTGTGTTGTTCGGAGTTTGGAGAGTAGGGACTTGTTTATGCCGGTGTAGAGAGCATGTCCATAGTCCAGTCTGCTGGTGATGGGTGCGTGGGTGACTATCTTCCTTGACTCGGGAGGGGGGGTCCATTTGAAGGTCTTACGAAGGGTGTGGAGGAGGTTGAAGCAGCTGGAGGTGACGGAGTTGACCTGTCTGTTCATGGCGAGTGTAGAGTCGAGTACGATGCCAAGGTTTTCTGCATGGTCTGAGGGGGTAGGTGGGCTTCCGAGGGTGGCCACCAGGTGTTGTCCCATGCTGGAGGGGTGGTTCCAAGGACGAGGACTTCTATCTTCTCGGCGTTGAGTTTTAGGCAGCTGTTGGTCATCCAGACTGCCACGTCTTGCATTCCTTTCTGGAAGTTGAGATTAGCGGTGGTGGGGTCTCTGGTGAGGGATAGGATGAGCTGGGTGTCGTCGGGATAGGATACAATGTTGAAGCCGTGTTGTCTGACGATGGCTGCGAGGAGGGCCATGTAGATGTTGAAGAGGGTCAGGCTCAGAGATGACCCTGTGGGACTCTGCAGGTGATATCCGTGGGGGTGGAGAGGAAGTGCGGTAGCCTGATCCTTTGACTTCTACCGGTGAGGAAAGATCGGATCCAGTCCAGGGCTGTTCCTTGTATGCTGGCATCGTGTAGTCTAGCGATTAGTGTGCGGTGGGAAATGGTGTCAAAGGCAGCAGACAGATCGAGGAGTATGAGGATCCTTGGTCCAGGAGGGACCGGATATTGTCTGTGGCGGCTAGTAGGGCGATCTCTGTGCCATGGTTGCTTCGGAATCCGGACTGGGACGGGTCGAGGACGTCGTTCTCTTCGATGAATCTCGTCAGTTCCCTGTTCACTGTTGTCTCAGCCACTTTGGCCGCGAAAGGGATGAGCGAGAGGGGCCGGTAGTTCTTAAGGTCGGTGGGGTCGGCCGTGGGTTTCATGAGCAGAGGCCTGACTTCTGAGTGCTTCCATTTGTCTGGGAAGGTGCCTGTTATGAAGGTAGTGTTGATGGTGTTTTGCAGTTCAGGTGCGATGGCGTCCACGGCTCTGTGGTAGATGTGCGGGGGGCTGGGGTCATTGGGGGCGCCCAAGTGGATGCCTTTCATGGTTGAGATGTGTCTTTGGTCGTGATCGATGTCCAGTTGGGGATGGTGGGCTGGCTGGGCTGTGGCGTCTTGTGGGTGGTTGACGAACTTATCGTAGAGTGTTCTGATCTTGAGGTGGAAGTAGGTTCCAAGCTTGCCGCATTGGTCTTGGGACGGGGTGATGTCTGTTGCTTCGCTTCATGGGTTTGTGAATTCCTGGATGACACTGAAGAGTTCTTCGGAGTTGGTGGGGTTGGCGAGGTTTTTGTTGTGGATGAAGGTCCTTTCAGTAGTTCTGATTTGGTTGTGGTAGTCAGTCATGGTGTCTTTGTAGGTGGAGTAGTTATTGGTTGCCTTGGAGTTCCTCCTGTTCTTCTCGAGTTGTCTGCAGTTGCGCCTGGCTTCTTGGAGATCGGTGGTGAACCAGGCGGCTTTCCTTGGGCTCTGTTTGCGGGTTTTGCGTAGCGAGATGAACTTGTCTGTACATTTGGAGATCCAAGTGTTGAGGTCTCTGGCTGCGGTGTTTGATTTGGATGCCCTGGGGTGGTTGTTTGGGGTGAGGGTGGCATTCAGTTGTTTGTCAGTAACCTTGCTCCAGTTCCTTCGTGGAGGGCGTGGGTCTGGTTTTGGTGCCTTGGGTTAGTCGACGGTGAAGTGGACGCAGTGGTGGTCATGATATTTTTAATGAATGACTGACATGTATGGATAAAAACCTGCATACTTATTTTTACTCATTCATATATGTGTCAGTAAATGTACACACGGGATTGGCCCTTCTTGATGCAGCCTGTTTGGACAAAGATTAGAATGGCATAAGAACAGCAGATTATGCATGTAATCTCTGGGATATCGCAGAGGCGTAGCTAGAGCTTGTGGCGCCCGGGGCTATCCTTCAGATTGCCGCGCCCCTGGGGGTGGAGCTGGGGAAAAAGGACGGCGAGCACCTAAAAGAGGTTCGAGAGACACGTAGTATCGCCGTTAATAGTTACCTCGATCATGCAAATTCATACACATACATGACACGGTCCATGGCTAGACAGCCCCCGTCCCGAAAATAGTGCCGCCTGGGGCGGGCCGCCCCCACCGCACCCCCCTAGCTACGCGGCTGGGATATTGCATACACATCTGTGGTTACTGCATAGTATATTAAATAATTACAGATTCTCAGGGAAGCCCGGTTACATGCTAGACAGTGAATTGTTCTAATCACACACAGGAGTGGTGCAAGCTGCAGACATGTTGTGGAGATATTTCATTCTCATGCCTTACTCTGACCCTGAAGGACTTTCCATCCTTACACTATTCAAGGAATCCTGGGGAAGCCCCTCTCTCTTCTTTCAGCATCGCCTGAAACGTCATAATCGGTAATAAAGCACAAACAGCTGAGGAGAGACCAGGAGAAAAGAAATGAGTAAACAATACACTTTCCAGCACCAGGGCGTCTGATAAATAAACACATACAAACAATTAAAGGTGCACTCCTAATATTCGCAGAAGTGTATATATTTCATATGTTTACATTGGATTTGGAAATAGTTAATAGTCACCACTAACTATGCAAGACGAGGAGAGTAAAAGGGTCTTTTGTGTTTTATTCACTGTTTCAGTGGGTCTACCACGAGAAAGCAAACTCAGCTTTTTTTGTAGTCACTATTAAGTTTAAACCTCTGGACAGCGCCTGTTTGAGCACAAAAGTCACTAATATGAGAAGTGTAAAAAGAAGGGAAATTCTATGGTGTTGAAAGTAAAATAATATGTGTAGTTATAACGAGTAAAATATTAATTGCACTCTGTTCTCCTAGTTGAGCCTAGCCGTGCCGTGCCTAACCACGCCCCCGCAGACCAAGCACAGTGATCGTCGAGAGTTCGAAGAATTGAGTGGAGACGTGAGGAGCAGAGCGGCGTCTCGGAGTTCGAACCTACGGAGGTTTTACTATCATAGGTTGCTGGCGGTAAACGCGCAAACTGCGAAGACCTTTCTCCCAGCCTCCGCCCCAGCCGCGGACATCAGCGGCGACCCTGGAGAAGTAAGCCCTCGCCTTGCGGTAGAGGCAGGAGCCAGCAGAGTCAAACGCCAAGCCCTCCCCCCCCCCCCCCCCCCCGCCTCGGATAGCTGCGGAGCACACGGAGCAGCGAGAGCCGGGGGTGCGGGTGTGAACGCGGGTGCAGCGCGTGTGGAAGGCTTGTGGGACACAGGAAAATGCAGCTGGGGCAAAAAAACAGCCGCGTTTGAGAACGCAATTGCCCCAAAAGCTTATTCAGTCACCGGTAGTAAGAGGCGAAGGCAAGCAGGCTAAGCAGAGCCGAATGACTGTCTAAGGCAAAACGCTGAGGACGGAAGCTGATTCCAGGGCAGCGCAACAGACACCACAGGCAGCTCAAGGAGCATAAAACCCAAATCCCACTGGGAAGTGGGCGAAAACAAAACAGATAGAGTTACAAGTGGGGCAAGGCAGCAGGCAGCAGGCAGAAGGCACCTAAGGCAGAACAGAGGTAAGTGAGATTCTTTTTAATATAAGTAAAAATTAAGTTACCACCGTCAGCATAGCAACAGTTTGGCGCCAAGAAATGGCACCTAAAAGAGGCCAAAAACTACCAGACGAGATAGGAAAGAGTAATTCATTGGAGGGCTCAAAATCTCCGGACGAAAGCCAGGAAAGCCAGGCCACATCCGTGGAAAATAGTAAAGGGAGACGTAAGAAAGGAAAAGCTAAGAGAGTAACGAAGAACCTTGTGAAGGCAAAAAGAGGATGCAATCAAATATCCGGTAAACTGAAGGAGAACACGGCAGCATCAAAGTCTGTTAAAGAATTTGTAGGTAAACACTACAAATCATTAAATCCAGCAATATCATCGGCTCTAGATGAAGACATAGTGGAAATTGGCGCAGATAGTGGTGAAATTGTAAGGCTATCCAACGAAAAGAAGAGTCGGGCTAATAAAGGTGAATGCCAGGAAGAAGCCAACCCCGATAACGAGGAGTTAGGGCCGTACCACAATTCTTTGAACCAGACATTGCAGAGCCAAAACCACAAAATCTCGGCGCCACGTCTATCATCTTCACCAAAAATGTTCTCACTACTGTCACTAGGGATCGAGGATCTCAGGGGTAATGTAGATCAAAATCAGAGCGCAATCTGGGGGGGTGCACCAGATCAATTCCATCAGCATCCTCCACTGCAAAAATCGCCAACTCAGCGAGATAGCCTAAAGGCAAGTAACCCAGCAATCCCAGCAAGAAATACGACACAGGATTCGGAGATCTCTGAAACTCCCACAACCTCACTGATGGAGCTAATTTTGTTAATGCAGAAAGCACTCCAGGGAATCCTGGAAGTATCCCTTGCAAATAACGGAGTATTAAAAGCACAGAAACATCACTTAAAGAAAATTGAGGACGAACTTGGAGAAATAAAAAGCCATTTACCAAGTAGGGTGATGTTAACAGATACAGCCCAACCAACGGAGGAAAACAACAGGATAGTACTGGAAGAAGAAAGTGTGTTATCTCAGGAAACCAAAGCGAACTTCGTAGTACATACTGCAAAGGACTCAGCAATCACAATGGACAACGTGTATATTTCAAGAAGACCAATGCTGATAAAAAGTTGTAGAGGGTATACCACAATCGGGCCCAGGTACAGGGCAGGAAGAACCAGGCAAAAGAAAATAGCAGGATTAAGGAAAGTGAAAGAATCAAGGAAGGGGAGGAAGAAATCAGTACTCAAAGCAACAGCCCCAACATTTAGACCTGCCCAGACAAAGGCAAAATCACCTATGCCACTTAAAACCCCGAGAGTGCCAAGGAAAAAGAAGACGCATCGGGAGGCAACAGAGATCCCTCCCCCAAACTGCATGACAAGCCAAAGAGCAAGGCCAAGGGAGGAGCGGTCTATTAATCAAAGGATGATAAGATCACAGCTACATGGTGAACCCAATAGGAGAAACAAAGGGCGGAGAGGAGGAAGAACAAGCATCAACCAAGGGAATGAAATGAATAAGAATCTATGTGTGAGTGAAGAGAACAAATGGTTATTCCTGGATCGGATAATAGCAGGGAGGAAAAGGAAGGCGTCAAGAGTCCTAAACCCCCCGAATAGAGCACAGATTCTAGCCGCATTTGCAAATTGCGGCAGCCTGAGAGGAATCGGCACTAAAGACCTTCAGCAGGTTGGCTTTGAAGAAAATAAGCAGGGAAAGGAAATAACAAAAATCACCCTATATTCCGACTTGGTAAAAAGGGCAATCCTGAATGCCTCAAATGAAATTATGCAACAGGGAATAAGGATTATCCCCGAGTGTGAGACAAAATCTGCGAAAGAATATAACTTCTTAAAACATCATGCGGGGCTCCAGAAGAGACAAGTGACCGTTTATAAAGAACCAAAAGGCGACCGAAGCGCGCTGAATATTGTAATCAATAACTCAGGCAATGACTCTTCATGGGGTAACTGGTCGTTATATAATACCCCCGAGGGGTAAAGCATTGAAAGAAATACCATGGACACAGAGGATGAAGGCGGTATGAGCGACGTCGAATAGGATGGAGGGGGTTCGCAAGAACTAGGTCTAAATGGGCTAGGCAATGACCAAAAATGGGAATATATAAAGGAAACTATAATTAAGGTAGACATTGCCTGCCTACAAGAGACCTGGTTATGCGACGATACCCCAACTTTGGTTGGTTATGCCCAGATTAATCACCCCGCCATAAAGAAAAACCGCGGGAGGCCGTCTGGGGGCCTGCTGACATTGGTATCAACAAAAGTATTGAGGGAAATAAAACTGTTGAAAACAAATTGTAAATGGGTCCAAGCAAGTAGGATCGAACTTATGACGGTGGATCAAAGTTACAAAATGTTGATTTTATTAAACGTATACATGCAGTGGGAAAATGGGGAGGAGTATGTAAGGGAAATGAGATTTTTTTAAAAGGATATAGATAGTATTCTAGAAAATTATCCAGCAGATACAGTAATGATTCTGGGGGACTTCAACCACAAACTGAACCCAAAAAAGGTTGACATTTGGAATAGGGAACAGTTAGAGGCATACGGTATAAACCCAGCAAGGTTCCCATCTGGGGAATTAGCGAGACAAGACCACGACTTAATAAATATCCTAGGAGGCAGGGGGTTCCACTGTGTAAACGGAAGAACTGAGTCTGATACACCAGCGGGAAAAACATTTATTCCAGGGCAACAGAAGTGCCCAATTGACTATATTTTTCTACAGGCTTGGAACTTCCACCAGATTAGGCATTTCAAGCTAGAACAGAAAGAGGTGAGCGACCACAAAACCCTACACATAGTAATAGCGGGGGGCAAGAAATTACAGCGAGAAACAGTGTCCACCCAGGAGGTTGAGTATCCTAAACGAGTGACGACACGTTTAACAGAGGAATTCGTAGAAAAATTGAAGGCCATGCAAATAAAAATGGCCCCCGAAAACTATGAGAATAAAAAACTGGAATGGTTTATGGTAAAACTAGAAGAACTAGTTCAATGCCTGGAGATAAAATTAAAAGGGGACAAGCCGATAAGGGCAAAACAATCAAATCGTGGTAAAAGGTTCTCTGTGGAGTGCCAAAATAAAAAAAGGGAGATAAGAGCCGAACAAAGGAAACAAAAAAAGAAGTTTACACAAGAGAGATATGAGTACCTAACTAAGCTGAAAAAAGAATTCAAGCAAATGGCTCTGGAAGCAAAATGGTCACACAAAGAAGAATGCTGGCAAGAACTCTTAATTGCCATAGAGAATAAAAATCTAAGGCAATTCTGGCAGCTAGTAAAGGCAGCAGCTGGATCATCAGAGGGCGAATTAAGCTGTGTGGTGAGCGAGGCAGCATGGGATTCCTATATAAGAGAATTGTACGGGGTGAGGGGTCCTAGAGAGGAGATGAAGGCCAAAACCTGGCAAGGAATCTCAGAAGATTTTCTAGTTAGCTTTAATGAAGAACAAGTCGAGTACATAATAAAAGATCTTAAGTTAACCCGGGCAGCAGGCCCAGACAATTTACCTGCAATAATCTTGAAGACCGAGGTCAAATGGTGGGCAAGATTCCTCGCAAAGATGTTCCAGGTAGTGCTAAAAGAAGGAGTAATACCCCCAACCTGGAAAGGGGCCATAATCAGGCCGATCCATAAAAAGGGGAGCAAAGAAGCTCCAGGAAATTATCGGCTGATTAATCTCCTAGACATTGGAGAAAAAGTATTCGCTAAGATTGTCCTAAAACAACTGAATACGTGGGTTGAGGCGTACCAAATAATCCCCATAGAACAGGGCGGTTTTAGACCGGGCCACTCGACAATAGACCACGGGTTTGCCC
Source organism: Lissotriton helveticus (assembly GCF_964261635.1). NCBI lineage: Eukaryota > Metazoa > Chordata > Amphibia > Caudata > Salamandridae > Lissotriton > Lissotriton helveticus. Next base: position 43,113,030 of record NC_136065.1, read on the forward strand.
TATGGGCGATGGCGAGGAAGTCGACGGAACAAAATGGCAAGTTATGCTGTTGTTTCGTCGACTTTAAAGCAGCCTTTGACTCTGTGGATCGAGTTAGCCTATGGGATACATTAAAGAGGCTAAATATCCCAAAAGACCTTCTCACTATAATTATAGAACTCCATAGGGAAAATTGGGGGCAAGTAATTAAAGACACTGGGGGCTCCCTAACTCCCAAAATACCCATCGTCAACGGGCTAAGACAGGGTTGTGTGCTGGCCCCCCAATTATTTTCGATTTTCCTGTCAGACCTTCCGGCACACCTTGAGGTGGAGGGTAGTGCCAGCCCCAAAATGGACGGAAACAAGATACCCTGCCTATTGTACGCGGATGACCTGGTGATAGTAGACCAGACCGAGAGAGGCCTCCAAAGGAAGCTAAATGCTTTCAATACCTACTGTGCCAACAAATTCTTAACCATCAATCTGGACAAAACTAAAACCCTATGCTTTGGGAAAAAGCCAAACAGATTTAGTTGGTTCATAGGGAACCTTAAACTTGAGACAGTAGATGAGTACCGATATTTGGGTATCTGGTTCGACAGGGCCTTGAACTGGTCTACACACATGGAAACGCAAAAAGCAAAGGCACTTTCCTCCATATGCGGCCTAAAAAGGTTCAATGGGGACTATGGCGAGAAATCACACCGACCATTACTCAGAGCCTTTGACGCAATGATCCCCCCGCAAGCTTTATATGGTGCAGAGATCCTTTATTTGAGCGGTAAGGGATCTTGGGACACGATGGAGGGTAACTGCATAAAAAGGCTCCTATCTCTTCCTCAATCTGCAATGATACAAGCCATCAGAACTGAATTAGGTACAAAGTCTTGGGTGACTTTAACCCAGATGGCTGTGATCAGATTTTGGAAGAGACTAGACGACCCCGAAAGTAAAAAAGTAGCATATTGGTGTCGTAAAGAAATTCAGAAAAGTGAGTTAAAATGGGCAAAGTCCAGTAGGGAAAAATTGAAGGGAATCTGCAACGCACTAGAGATCGATTTAGATTTGAGCTCATATCAAATACTTATCTCCAAAGGCGATCTGAAGCAAAGGGGGAAAGAGGTCTCGAAATTAACTGATATGGGTTACCTAACTAAGAAAAAATCTGTGGCACACATGCTAAATGCGTGGCCCCAGGAAAACTTGTTCCCATATCTCAATAGATTACCCAATCGTGGACTCAGGCAAGAGATACTGAGGCTTCGAATTGGTATCAACCCATGGGTAACAAACAGAGACCTCAATATAAGAATGCTAGATGAGGAAGGTCACTGTAGGTGCTACTTGGGAACCAAGGGGGACCTGATGCATTTCCTGCTAGATTGTGCGGTACTCTTAGAATATAGGAAAAGGTGGCTGCGCCCAGTATTTCTAAAATATGAGGTAAAAACAAGGTTTCAGGCGGCCAGCCTCCTATCTGAAATCCCATACTTGGATATTGTAATAGCCCTCGGGAAGTTCTTAAAGGAGGCCCTGGGTGCGCTGAGGGCCAAAGAATAACCTGCATTACTGTATTTTTATCTTAGCAGAAGAGACTCTTGGAGGGTTAAGAAAGTGTATAGGTTTTAACACTTGTATATAAATTATGTAGTTTTAATAATGGTGTGTATGATATTTTAATGGACACGTTTTTAAAAATAAGTGTACAATTTTATGTCGCATACTCAAATCGGCGTTACTCACTGTATTGTTTAAAGACTAAGGTCATAATAAACATATATTTTGACTTGAGTAAAATATTTACAAATAATGTTCAGAACTAAATAGAAAGCTTGTTTTTGCACAAATGTTTTGTGTTCAGAGTCAATGGAAATAATGGATTTTGCACAAGTTGAATCGTGCATGTAATTACGGCTCTGCCACATGTACCGCATAAAAACTGTGTCTACCGCAAACAGACGAACAATGACTCAAACGCACCACACGTGGCCACAGGGGCAGCCCCTCTCCAAGGCTTCACTGGCCACAGGGGCAGCCCCTCTCCAAGGCTTCACTGGCCACAGGGGCAGCCCCTCTCCAAGGCTTCACTGGCCACCATTTGTCTGATGAAGGTTGTAGTGAGGTGTTTAACTGCAATGAGGGGAAACCTCTGCTCAGACAATGATTGTGTGAGATTAAATTGCACGATATTGAAATAATACTGCCACAGATTGTTGTTACGCCGCATAATTTGCCCGATCTCGCTGAATAATTTATTCAACCCGGCGGCATAAATTGCTTCTCCAATTGCGGGCAATTCCAGTGATCCCGATAATAATCATTACAAGTGAAGAATTGAGAAAAGCAGTCATTGTTCAGCCTTTCAAACAGCAAATGCAGTAAGAAAGTGTTTCATAATTATTTTCCAGATGTCAGTTCAGTTCTAAAACAAATATTATAACAACCAGTCGCAGGATTGCCACGTTAATAATAACTCGGAGGATTTTATAGAAATCCATATTTAGGTGACCGCTCCTGGCACCTACAGAATCTGAGAACAAAACCAAATTGCTTGTATTTTATTTTTAGCCGAGAACAGAGGGAAACCTCCAGTCAGAGCCCAGAGGGAAACCTCGAGTCAGAGCCCGGAGGGAAACCTCCAGTCAGAGCCCAGAGGGAAACCTCCAGTCAGAGCCCAGAGGGAAACCTCGAGTCAGAGCCCGGAGGGAAACCTCGAGTCAGAGCCCAGAGGGAAACCTCGAGTCAGAGCCCAGAGGGAAACCTCGAGTCAGAGCCCGGAGGGAAACCTCGAGTCAGAGCCCAAAGGGAAACCTCGAGTCAGAGCCCAGAGGGAAACCTCGAGTCAGAGCCCAGAGGGAAACCTCGAGTCAGAGCCCGGGCAGCAGAGGGGTCAGATCTGTTCTGTGACTGTAACATGAACCCGGAAGTCCAGCGCAGCCAGAGAGGGACAGACGCACAGACACACCCACTGCACACGGAGAGGGACAGACGCACAGACACACCCACTGCACACATGGAGGGACAGACGCACAGACACGCCCACTGCACACAGGGAGGGACAGACGCACAGACACACCCTCTGCACACAGGGAGGGACAGACGCACAGACACACCCACTGCATAAAGAGAGAAACGAAACTTACCTTCACTTCCAGCGTTTCTGCATCATGGCGGCAGCACAGAGAGGGACAGACGCACAGACACACCCACTGCACACAGAGAGAGGGACAGACGCACAGACACACCCACTGCACACAGGGAGGGACAGACGGACAGACGCACAGACACACCCACGGCACACAGAGAGGGACAGACGCACAGACACACTTACTGCACACAGGGAGGGACAGATGCACAGACACACACCCACTGCACACAGAGAGGGACAGACGTACAGACACACCCACTGCACACAGGGAGGGACAGACGCACAGACACACCCATTGCACACAGAGAGGGACAGACGCACAGACACACCCACTGCACACAGGGAGGGACAGACGCACAGACACACCCTCTGCACACAGGGAGGGACAGACGCACAGACACACCCTCTGCACACAGGGAGGGACAGACGCACAGACACACCCACTGCATAAAGAGAGAAACGAAACTTACCTTCACTTCCAGCGTTTCTGCATCATGGCGGCAGCAGCTCAGCTCGGGAACCTCCAGGAAGTGGCCACGTGTTCCATCTGTTTGGATTATTTCACTGATCCGGTGACTATTGATTGTGGACACAACTTCTGCCACTCTTGCATCACCGCGAGCTGGAAGGGGAGAGATGGAAACTTCTCCTGTCCTCAGTGCAGGGATATATCTGGGCAAAGCCTCCGACCCAACAGGCAGCTGAGGAACATAGTGGGAATGTTAAAACAGCTTCAGCTGCCCCCCGTGAAGCCCCAGGAGGAGAATCTGTGTAAGAAACATGGCGAGAAACTGCTGCTGTTCTGTGCAGAGGATCAGAGGATGATATGCTGGGTCTGCCGGGAGTCCAAGGAGCACAGAACTCACGCAGCAAGTCCTGTAGAGGAGGCTGCAGAGGAGCACACGGTATGTGCGAGGGCATTCAGGGACTCCAAAGTCCCGCCGGGAGCTCCGTTGAGCAACCTGCAGAGGAGCACAAGGGGCGTGTGTGTGTGTGTGTGCGTGTGTGTGCGTGTGGGCAGTGGCGGCTGGTCCATAGGGGTAACGGGGCAGCGCCCTACAAAAGAAACGGCTCACTGCAGTTTGGGCAACAGGAATGTAAGCAGACGAATTTGTCTGTTTACATTTCCGACCGGCCTGTGAGTCACGGGTGAAATTGCGCATGTGTCAAGGCACAGCACACGCAGGCGAGGAGTCCAGAAGATGGTCCGTCTGCGCATGTGAGTGAGGAGCGTCGCCCCTCACTCACATTCACAAACCACTAATGTGGTGCAAGCGTCTGGAGATAGGATCCTGCTCGGGCGGTGACGCGTTGTTTGCAAAGTCGCCCCGTGCCCTATCAAGTGGCAGGATATAGAGTAAGTAAACAAGGGTTAGGCGACACCCTGCGCATCCAGTCTCCTGATTTGGCAGTTAGCATTGCAAAAGAAAAGAGCGGGCAGAAGTTAGTGCGACGCGGGACTGGAGGAGAATGGAGATGCCTGGTAAGTTTATTTGTTTGTTGTATTCATTAAATTTATCCCCACACCGAGGAGCCCAAGATGATACTAGAATACTGCATGCCCACCCCTGTGCCCACCCTGGTGGATCCTGTTCCCCCTCCTGTGATGGCTCTTGTCCCCCCTGTGGTGGATCATGTTTCTGCCCTGGGTGGCTTCTGTCCCAGTCGTGAAGTTCTTGATGGGCCTCTTCTCAAAAGGGCTCAGCTCAAAATTAATATGGAAAGGTGGGCGAGTGAGTAAGTGAAGGGATGGGTGTATGTCTGATGAATTAGTGAAAGGGTGAATGGATGAATGTGAATAAATGGATAATGAGAGGATGGATGGATTGATGAATGAAGGGAAGGATGGATGAGAGAAAATGTAAATAGCTGGATGTATGGGTGGAAGGGTAGCTGGATGATGGATGAGGGGAAAGATGGATGAGGGGAAGGATGGATGGATGAATGGAGGGGAAGGATGGATGAGGGGAAGGATGGATGGATGGATGAGAGGAAGGAAGGATGGATGGATGAGGGGAAGGATGGATGGATGAGGGGATGGATGGAGGGGAATGATGGATGGATCTTTTATGCAGACCAGCTAACACTGTTATTTCTGTAGCGCTGAGCACGCTTTCTTAATTTACGAATTGTAGGATAAAAACGGTTCGTTTGTATAGAATTTTTTAAAATTGTGTAGGTTGTATATTTCCACACTGTAATGCATACAGCATACTTCTAACCTATCTAAACGCATTTTCGCCACTCTGTCACGGCTCTTACTGCCATTAGGGCTTTAAACCGGGGCCAGGACTTTCCGCCTACGGCGGCCATTTTAGGGTAGGCTAGAGTGGTGAGAGCGCTCTAGTGTCCCCTATAAAAGGAGACCTGGGACTGCGCTCGCGAGATCTTTTATGCAGACCAGCTAACACTGTTATTTCTGTAGCGCTGAGCACGCTTTCTTAATTTACGAATTTTAGGATAAAAACGGTTAGTTTTTATAGAATTTTTTAAAATTGTGTAGGTTGTATATTTCCACACAGTAATGCCTACAGCATACTTCTAACCTATCTAAACGCATTTTCGCCACTCTGTCACGGCTCTTACCGCCGTTAGGGCTTTAAACCGGGGCCAGGACTTTCCGCCTACGGTGGCCATTTTAGGGTGGGCTAGAGTGGTGAGAGCGCTCTAGTGTCCCCTATAAAAGGAAAGGCGATCTCCCGCGCTAGCGGTCGCGTTTGCGGGAGCGCCGTCCCTGCGCCGGAGTCTCGCCTGAGTCAGCCCGTCTGCGTCCCAGAGGCGCTCGGGACGCGAGCCTGGTGGTTCTTCTTAGAGCTCCTGGTATGATGTACAATAGAGATGAACTTTTGTCCTATAATGTACACACGGCCCTTTGTCAGCGAGTCGTCCCCTACCATGCAGGGGCTATTACTAAGTGTTTCACGTGCGGGTGGATTCCTGATCCCACTGAAACTCTTCAGTGCAAGCTCCCCCCCTCAGGCAGCAAATGCGCATTGTTAAATACTAGGTCCCTTCCCCAACATGCTCTTGATATTCATAATCTTTTAACATATGATGATACGGACTGTCTCCTTCTCACGGAGACATGGCTTGGTGAGGGATCGGAACCTGATCTGGCTATTGCCATCCCTCCCTCGCACGTTATTTTCCGATGTGACAGAAGTAAGGGAAGGGGAGGTGGAGTGGCGCTCGTTATTAAGAGGCACATTCCTTGCACTATCTTGCCCGTGGAAAACCTATCAAGTTGCGAGACCCTTGCCTTTTCCTTGGCCCTTTCCCCTCATCAATCTTGCTTGGGGATCTTGCTTTATAGACCCCCGGGCCCTCTCGGCTCTTTTACTGAGGATTTGTTTTCAATTATCTCTACACTCAGTCTCAGGACAAAACACTGCCTAATCCTAGGAGATTTTAACATCCACATGGAGAAGGGAGAGGATCCTGCAGTGCAAAAATTCCTGGATATGACATCTTCGATGGGTTTTCATATGCACTTGCAAGCTCCAACACATGAGAAAGGGCACGCTTTAGATCAAATTTTTTCGACCGTGCCAGTGTCCCTCTCCTCCCTTGCCCCAGTCCTCTGGTCGGACCATTTCCTAGCGAACTTTGTGATAGTACATCACCGTATGGCCGATCACATTGTGCAGCGGCGAACAGCACGTATGTCTAGAGCCTTTCATAAAGTAACTCCAGCCATGATTATCCGGGACTTGGAAATCTATCCTTGTATTCTCACCGGCAGGTTGGAGGACGATGTAGTGTGTTTTCAGAACTGGCTCACCGCACGTCTAGAAGCTCTGGCACCACCTCGCCAGGTCAGGTCAGAACGGGCAAGAGCATCGGCTCCGTGGTTTTCAATTACACTGGCTGGCAAGAGAAGGAACTGCAAGAAGTTGGAGAGAGCCTGGCGGAGGCAGTATGATACATCTGCCAAGCAGTCTTATAGAGAAGCAGTGAAGGAATATCATAGGGAGATTACGGCAGTGAAAAAATCCTTTTTAGCTAAAAGGGTTGAGGAAGCTGACAATTCCTGCAAAGAGATCTTTAAGATTGTAAAAGAATTTATCTCTCCCTCCTGTTGTGCTCCAACGTCTGTCTTTTCTGAACCATGGATTTCGGAGCTTGCGGCATTTTTTTCTAATAAAATCCGTACCATCCAGTCGGCCTTGCATGGAGCCCATATTATCTTAGATCGTGGCTCAGTGGCTGACGGCTCTTTTAATCCATGGTTATATTCATCTGTGTCAGACACAAACATTCCTATTCTTGACTGCTTCCCTGTTTTAGAGCTTCAGGCCTCGCTTGACCTATTGTCCAACCTGAAATCTGGCTCTCCACTTGACCCTTGCCCTGCCAAGTATCTTGCGACCTTGGCGCCTGCCCTGAACTCTATTATCAATTCTATGATTAACATGTCTTTGAGCTCGGGAAAAGTCCCCTCATCTTGGAAGCAGGCCCTTGTTCTCCCCCTTATTAAAAAACCGAATGCAGATGCCAAATTGCACTCCAACTATAGGCCAATCTCCTTGTTGCCCGCCCTGGCCAAAATTGCAGAAAAGCATGCACATTCCACCTTAACCAGCTTTCTAGAGGTTAATTCCTTATTACATCAGTCTCAGTCGGGGTTTAGATCTAACCTGAGTACTGAAACCGCGTTACTTGAGGTGACGGAGGCTGTAAAGGAAACTCTTGACAGGGGTGGAAAGGCCTTGCTCATCATGCTTGATCTGTCGGCGGCTTTCGACACCGTTCCCCACGACCTTCTCCTGACAAGACTCTGGGAGATTGGTCTGAGGGGAACGGTGTTCGAATGGTTTCAATCTTTTTTGGCCGACCGCAGACAAACGATCTGGGCCCCCCCATTTGCCGCCCCTATGCCGCAGCTTGAGGTTGGAGTCCCGCAGGGCTCCATACTCAGCCCCTCTCTATTTAACATCTTTGTCACCTTTGGCGGCTCGGTTGGAGGGGTTAGGGGCTCAGGTCGTGTCCTATGCGGACAATACGCAGCTCCTGTTCACTTGTGACAGGGGCTGTGATTTCGACGGAGTAGCCATCCGGGAATGTTTGGAGTTTGTGTTTGATTGGTTTGGGAAAAGTGGCCTCAAATGCAACTCGGACAAATCCGAGATACTGTTTTTTGGCTGCCCTGCAGACTTAAGATGGAGGCACTGGTGGCCTGCAAACATGTTCTCCCCGGCAAGCGATTCTGTCACAGCTAAGAACCTGGGCATGTTGGTCGATAACACTCTTTCCTTCACGGCCCAGGTTGCTGGCCTGACGGGGGAAGTGTTTTGCCATATTAAGGATGTTAAGAAAGTTTCTGCCATCTCTATCTTTGGAGCACAAGAAGATCACGGTGCAGGCCCTGATAGGATCACGCCTGGACTATGCTAACATCCTCTACCTGGGTCTTCCTGAATATCTGTTGACCCGTCTGCAGATAGTCCAAAATTCGGCAGCCAGGGCTATCTTTGGCCTTACTAGAAGAGCCAGGGCGAGCAACCTCCTTGTGACTCTGCACTGGCTGCCGATCCGTAAGCGCATCGCTTTTAAGGCTTTAACTGTAGCCTTCAAGGCGCTCCACAATTTCGGCGCTGGTTATTTGCAGAAAAGGGTCAACTTCTATCTACCATCTAGACCCTTGAGGTCGGCTGCCCAGGCCAATGCCATCGTGCCGTCAGTGCGACGTGTGCGCTGTGGAGGCCGCTCTTTTAGCTACCTTGCCCCTCGTCTCTGGAACACTCTGCCCCTGACGCTGCGAATGTGCTCCAATTTGTTTGCTTTTAGAAAGGGACTTAAAACCTATCTCTTTGCTCTGTAGGCTGTCTGTGGTTTTTGGTGCCGCATGGCTGTATGTTGTTAGTTGCTGGTGTTTGTGTGAGGATCTATAGCGCCGGGACGCTCTTTTGAGCAGCTGAGCGCTTCACAAAACCCCCAGTAACATAACATGGATGGATGAGTGGGTGAAAGGATGTATGGATGATGAGGGGAAGGATGGATGGAGGGGAAGGATGGATGGATGAGGGGATGGATGGAGGGGAAGGATGGATGGATGGGCGAAACGATGGATGGATGATGAGGGGAAGGATGGATGGATGGAGGGGAAGGATGGAAAGATGAGGGGAAGGATAAATGGATGGAAAGAATGGATGGATGAGGGGAAAGATGGATGATTGATGGAAGGATGGATGAGGGGAAGGATGGATGGATGAGGGGAAGGAAGGAAGGATGGATGGATGGATGATGATGAGTGGGTAGAAGGATGGATGGATGATGAGGGGAAGGATGGATGGATGATGAGGGGAAGGATGGATGGAGGATGAGGGGGATGGATGGATGATGAGGGGAAGGATGGATGGATGATGAGGGGGTGGGTGAAAGGATGGATGGAGAGTGGGTGGGTGAAAGGATGGATGGATGGATGGATGAGGAGTGGGTGGGTGAAAGGATGGATGGATGGATGAATGGAGGGGAAGGATGGATGGATGAGGGGAAGGATGGATGGATGAGGGGAAGGATGGATGATTAATTAAAGGAAGGATGGATGAGGGAATGGATGGAAGATGAGGGGATGGATGGATGGATGATGGGTGGATGGATGGATGGAGAGTGGGTGGATGGATGAGGGGAAGGATGGATGGATGAGGGGAAGGATGGATGGATTAGGGGAAGGATGGTTGGATTAGGGGAAGGATGGTTGGATGAGGGGAAGGATAGATGAGGGGATGGGTGGAGGGGAAGGATGGATGGATGAGTGGGTGAAAGGATGGATGGATGATGAGGGGAAGGATGGATGGATGGATGAGTGGGTGAAAGGATGGATGGATGGAGGGGATGGATGGATGAGGGGATGGATGGATGAGGGGATGGATGGATGAGGGGATGGATGGATGAGGGGATGGATGGATGGAGGGGAAGGAGGGATGGATGGAGGGGATGGATGGATGGATGAGTGGGTGAAAGGATGGATGGATGATGAGGGGGAAGGATACATGGATTGGAAGAATGGATGGATGAGGGGAAGGATTGAGGGGAAGGATGGATGGATGGATGGAGGGGAAGGATGGATGGATGAGTGGGTGAAAGGATGGATGGATGATGAGGGGATGGATGGATGGAGGGGAAGGATGGATGGGTGGAAGGATGGATGGATGAGGAGAAGGATACATGGAGGAGAAGAATGATGGATGAGGGGAAGGATGGATGATGGATGAAAGGAAGGATGGATGAGGGGAAGGATGGATGGATGAGGGAAAGGATGGATGGATGAGGGGAAGGAAGGATGGATGGATGGATGGATGATGAGGGGATGGATGGATGATGAGGGGAAGGATGGATGGATGATGAGGGGATGGATGGATGGATGGATGATGAGTGGGTGGGTGAAAGGATGGATGGATGGAGAGTGGGTGGGTGAAAGGATGGATGGATGAGGAGTGGGTGGGTGAAAGGATGGATGGATGGATGAGTGGACGGGTGGATAGATAAATGGAGGGGAAGGATGGATGGATGAGGGGAAGGATAAATGGATGGGAAGAATGGATAGATGAGGGGAAGGATGGATGATGGATGAAAGGGATGGATGGATGAGGGGAAGAATGGATGGATGGATGATGAGGGGAAGGATGGATGAATGATGAGGGGAATGATGGATGGATGGATGTGTGGGGGGGGGTGAAAGGCTGGATGGATGGAGAGTGGGTGGGTGAAAGGATGGATGGATGATGAGTGGGTGGGTGAAAGGATGGATGGATGATGAGTGGGTGGGTGAAAGGATGGATGGATGAGTGGATGGGTGGGTGGATGGTGGGTGGGTGAAAGGATGGATGAGTGGATGGATGGTTGGGTGGATGATGGGTGGATGGGTTGATGAGTGAAATGATGGATGGATTGATAAGTGCAAGGGTGAATGAATGGACGTATGAGTGAAAGGGTGGATGTAAGGATGGATGAGTGAGTGAAAGGGAGGGTAGATGGACAAAAGGATGAATAGATGTGTGAAGGAGTGAAATGATAGATGGATGAGTGATAGGGTCAATGGATGGATTCATGAGTGGATGAGTAGATTGATAGATAGATGGGTGGGTGGATGGATAGATGGAAGGAAGGTTGGCTAAGTGAAAAGGTCGATGGAGAGAGAAAGGGAGGATGGATGGATGACTAAAAGAGTGGATGGGTGGAAGGATTAGTAAGTGAAAAGATGGCTGGATTGGTGAAAGGGTAAATGGCTGGATGGATGAGTGAATGGATGGATGGGATGAAGAGTGGATGGATAAGTGTACAGATGGATAGGGTGAAAGGTGGATGGATGGATAATGGAGGATGAGTGAAAGGATGGATGAGGGGATGGATGAGTGAAATGATAGATGGAAGGATACATGATGGATAGGTTTGCAAATGGTTGAATATGTTTGGAAATGGCTGGACTTACTTATATACTATTGCGCGACCTCTGAGGTGTCTGTAAAACTTACCTATTGTCCTGAAGTTTTGTCCTGAATTTTGACCTTCTGTCCTGAATTTGTGTCCTGAATTTTGACCCTTTGTTCTGAATTTTTACACTCACCGTCCTGAATTTGCACCAATGCCAGTTGGTCACCCTAGATAAAGGTAAACAAGCATTTGTAATGCTATAGGTGGAAACTTTCACCTATTGGTATAGTACATGACAATGCTTTGTATGTGTGTGCACTTTGTACTCAAAGTCATTGTTTGAAGAATTTCAAAATGGATAAATAAGAGGCATTGTCATTTACAATCGTAATAGCTCAAAATCTCGCAAATGCGAGACCTATTGCATTGCAAATGCTTGTTTGTAAGTAAGACTGCACTCCATGGGGGCGTGGCTTAGACATCCATCATGGTGGATGATGCCTAGTGAAGCTCCGACCGCCCAAGCCATGATCTGCAATAATCCGCCGATATCCCTCTCCTGAGTGAGCCAAATCCACTGCTCCTGCACTCGGAGCAAAGAGGCGTCCGTTCCTGGCGCCGTGGCTGATCTGACACCGAGAGTGGACACTACAGGTGACAGAGGAGTCATGGCCTAGTGCCGGAGTGCTGCCTAACCCTGGGCGTAGTACTACGCTACTATCGCTGAGCGTGCGTAGTTTGCTCTACTACGCGAATTGCACGTAGTACAGTGCAAAAACAAGGTGTGGGCATTCTTTGCTTGCTCGCGGTCCTCAACGTCAAGTTGGCGACTGCGAGCGAGCAAAATCAACATCCCGGAGAGACTATTTCCTTGATCGCAATCAGCAACATCAAGTTGCCGATCGCGAGCGTGAAAAATACACCTCCCGGCGAGATTCTCAACACGGGGAGGTCAGGTTTCTCATTGCGAGTGGTCACGTATGCTCGCGACCACTCGCTATGAGATACTACCAGTCCGTGTTGAGAAAGCTGCAGCTCGAGTACAAATCTACTTGAGCGGCAGAAAACGACTGCTTGCACTGTGCAAGATGCCGTTTGCAATGATTGCAAAGTGCGGACAAGCATCTGGCTCTGTGCAATTAGTGCAAACAGCATTTCCCTACCGCACTACGCAGTTCGCATAGCTACACGTAGCGTGCGTAGTGTACTTCGCGTAACTACCCATAGCACTACTATGCAAACTAGCACTTTGCGTAACTACGCGTAACGCTACTACACAATCTACGCCCAGGGTTAGTGCTGCCCACGCGGGACTTGCTGACGACTCGGGTGCCGGGGCTATCGCGGCTGGAGCCAGATATGGGTCCTGGTCGCGGGTGCCTGGGAGATCCTGAAGGCCCTGCGGGGCTTGTGGAGGCCCTCATGTGTGTCGAGCGGCAGTGCACCAGGCAGTTGGGGCCCCTGGTGGCTGGGGCATAGCCATTGGCCCCCACACAGAAGACTCACCCACATCAAAGGGCCTCAGACACGAGAGGTAGTGCAGCGTCCTCGAGGTAGACCCTGTGCAGCTCAAAGGGGCCCTGCGGGCGCCTTGAGCCGTGGGTGTGCCCCGCGGGGGGCGGGTGCCACCCCAGGAATTCCCAATCGACCCAGGCGTGCCGGAGCAGACGGTGACACTGACTGTGCCCGGGCTGACCCTGTTGACGCATCTTCGTGGCTGGCTGGGCCTGAGGGCCTTGAGAAGAGACCTGCTTATGGTCGGGGCTGAGCCAGTAGGGGTGCTCGGGCCCGCCCGCTCCTACCATCCTGCTGGGGGGGCTCGTAGGGCTCAAGAGGACCAAGACACAGCAGTGGAGGCAGGCATTGGGGCCCACTGTCTGGGGCTCGAGCCGCCTGGAAGACGAGGCTGCAGCAGACCGATGACCTTTGGGCCTGTGCCGCAAGTGTTGCGGCACGGCTGATGGTATAGCAGAGGTGGCCCTTCACATAAAGGGCCTGCTGAGGCGATGTGCCACTATTCCACTGGGCTGCCGGACGGGGCCAACTTCTCCCACTGAACACATGGAATGCAGCAGGTAGGCCAGTGGTACAGAGCTTATACTTTTGCCCCCCCCACCCGAGGAACCGGGCCTACTGGGGATCTTCCCTGATGTCGTGTGGTGGCCTTCCCTGGAGTGGATACTGAACCACCCCATCGAGGGCTCGTGGAGTGGGCCACCCACACTTGAAGGCTGTGGGCCCAGCTCCACAACATCCTGGAGGGACAATGGGGCACCTAGGTGGCAGGTCGACTAGCAGAGATACCTGCCAGAATCCTCAACTGAAGGAAATACAATCAGGAGCAGGATAGACAATGTACTATGGCTCCCCCTCTCCACCTCCCCTTTTTCATCATGCCCAAGGATAAACCAGCAGGCTCCACCTCCAAGCAAAGCACCCTGGCCCAGTTTGCAACAGCCCCTGGTGGTGCAAGCAACACGGACACCAAGAGCCCTCTTTCCGACAGCGCCGATTTGCTGGCCGCGAGCACTCAGGTCCGCGATACCATAGACACTAAGATCAGTGCTGTGGGTTTGGGGGCCTCCTTTCTGCGTCAAGATTAAAGAAAGGTTGTGGATCGCATCTAGGCCTGGGCGGTGAACTTAGCTCCATTCGCAGTGTTTGCAGAGTTTTCTGCACTCTGCACTCCGTGGAGCTCACGAAGTGCAGAAAACACCGCTTTGTGATGTGCAGTGGAGTTTTTTCCCCACTTGCGATCGCGAACGGTAAGTTTGCGATCCCAAACGGTAAGTTCACGAGCGCAAGCTTCAGCGCGGGTAGAATTTCTAGCCGAGCAGTAGGAATACCAGCACAAACTGCAGTTCACACTGCACTCCACCTTTATATAGGTGGAAACCCATGCTTTCGACGGTGGAGGACACAGTTGCAACCCTGCAAAAAAAGTGACGTCCCGCTTTGAAGATGCAGAGGGCCACTCCTTATGCAATAACCTGCACTTCAATGGCTTTCCGTAGGGGTGCAAGGACTCCTCCATGGAACGCTTTCTCTCGCAGTGGTTGAGATACCTCCTGCCTAAAGACTCCTTATCCTCCTGTTTCGTGGTGGAGAGAGCCCACAGGGCATTGACTAGGAAACCCCCTCCGGGGGAACGCCCCAGGCCAGTAATTGCCATGCTGCTGAATTATGTAGACCCGGACACCATCCTTCAATATGCAGGAACCCACAGGGATAAACTGCTCTACAATTCGCAGAACATGATGATCTTCCCACACTACACCCGCCGGCTGCAGCAGCGCCAGTCATTTACAGCCTTCAAACGCAGACTTGGAGAACTCAATGTGCAGTATATGCTGTTGTACCCAGCCTGAATGAGAATAACATATAATTCTAAATCTCTCTTCTTTGATACGCTGGAAGCAATCTTCACTTATGCCGGCGAGACAGTATATCTAAAGTACATACCCCGCCGCCTCTGGAGTCTAACTTCTCGCAGGGTACACATAGGAATCGTCCGAAGAGGGTCAACTCCAAAAGGCGGCACTGGTCGAGGTCTAACTGGCACTCCCAGACACAGGGTGACGAGTCGTGAATGCAGTGGGACTGCTCCTGCCTCTTCTGCACATGGCTTTGACTGAGGATATTTATCACCCCGAAGACTATGGCTCACCTAGAGAGCAAATATGGCTTGGGGTCCTGAAGCCACTAACACCCCCTGAACAATTATGTTTAAGTTTTGTCGGAAGTTTGGGTTCTATTGGCAGAGGTACCCTGGCAACCCATGTTGGCGCCTCGGGCTCTCGCCAACCACAACAGATACTCCTTGTTGGTGGAGGTATTGGGGTGGGGGCTGGGTGGCGGGGATGTTTAGATTTCCTGGTCTCGAGTTATTTTAGTTCACACATAGGCACAGGGAACCCAGTACATTTTCACCAGCTCATCCTAGCTGGGAACCTCCCTAGATGACAGATGACCGCGCACACAAGTAATTCCCTGCCTGGGGGGTCTGAACTTTATAATGTGGAACATCAGAGGGATGCTCAATAAAATAAAGAGAAGCACTGTCCTTCAGCAAGCCAATCGCTGGGAAGCGGCTATACTCCTACTGAAAGAGACCCATCTACTAGGCAATAAAGCCCCATGTCTTGCCCGGTTTGGTTATGACACAGTAGATCACTCAGGGTTCACAGGCGGCTGTTGCGGAACGGCCATTCTGGTGCACCGCAGTATCCCCTTCACTCTGTCCAAACTCTGGTCATATCCAGGGGAATGATACACCATAGCGACAGGTACATTGTACAGCAAAACAATAACCATAGGCAGCGTTTACGCCCCTCCCCCTTTAGGACACACTTTCATTGACAAAATCACACCACTGTGGGGAGAACTCCCGGATGGCCTAATAATACTGGGCGTCAACTGCATTGAAGCCATGTCAACCTTGGACCGCCGACTTGAGTCAGGACATAGGCACCAATCGGGAGAATACAAACTCCTCCAGCTACCACCTCACCTGGGTGAAATGCCCGCCACGTTCCTTTCAGCAGTACATTACTCCCTATCCAGATTTGACTACTTCTTCTTATCATGCAGCAACATACATAGGGCCTCACATGTCTATCCTGAAGAGGCCTCTCCGACCACTTAGACTCCATATTGGGCAAACAAACCCCCCCTTCGGATGATGCTTGTCACCCTGGCACCTCGGCGACCCGGGTTACCAAGACGTTCTCCGACAGGCAATTACAGACTATCTATTGTCCAATTTGGGCACTGCCCCCTCGAGTATTATTCTGTGGAAAGTCCTTAAACCCACTGCTCCAGGGGTGGACATCAACTTTAGTGCAGGGAAAAACGCAAGCGCCTTGCACAAATATTAGACCTAGAAAATCCAAAGCTGCAGAGACCTCAGGCCCAATACCGCAACACAGCCTCCTCCAAGTACAACAACAAATCCATCACCATCTCACTAATGAGATGTATGAGATCTGGTTAGCGACCCAACATAGGATTTATCAATGGGATGACAAATCAAACAAAATGCTTAATCGTTTGTGTCAGGTGGCGATGTCCCCCGCCTCGGTGTCGGCACTGCGAAACGAGGACAGAGACCTTTGTACTACCCCGACAGTCGTGCAAGTGCCAACTATGCCTCCTTATACGAACGGAAGGAACTCATATGGCGCGTGACAATAGGGGAATTTCCAACAGACAGATCACCCAAAAATCTCCCAGACCAGCTGCACGACCAGCTAGATGCCCCCATTAACACAGAGGAACTCGGTGCGGCTTTATCCAACATGCACGCAGTCGCGCGCCTGGCTCCAATGGCTTCCTTAGTGACTTCCTAGTGACACATTGAAGAACTTGGTAATTTTTGCTCTCAGGCAATACTTACTAATTATAACAAGAACTTGGCACAGACTCTGAAAATATGAAAAAGACATCTTTATTAAACACAATTGTGAGGCTACGTCACCCAACTGCCTTAGCAATTGAATGGTCTCAGCACAGACCTTTTATACCATTTATTATGCCCTAGGCACACATTTTCTCTTTGAAGTACATTATTGTTGGTCATTCCCAGGACGTGCACACAGATGCAAACCCACTTTCAAGATAAGTCCAGGCCATAAACAATGGCCACATAATGCATACATTCTCTAGCTGACAAGGCCGGATAAACCCAAAACAGTAAGATCACAGCCCGTGTCATAAATAGCTTGTGGAGGCAGGAACAGGAACAGATGGAAGTAAGATAGGCAGGGTGTGTGTGTGATGAAAAGGGTTTATGGCCTGTTGTGCCTTGATGCTATCTTGTTCGGCTACTGGGAGAGGAACTGACCAAACAGGTTTGGCCTGAGGCAATGGTTCCAACTTGCCCAGGTCAGAGGAAAGTCAATCAAGGTGTACGTGTCCTTTGGAATCGAATTTAGCTGTATTATAAGCCTATGTAAAGGGCAACTCACAAAATGGCTGCTGTACACAAAATGGAAGCCAAGAGTTCAGAACGAAAATGACGATTTCGAGGTGAAATCGTCACTCGATTATGACGAAAATGCTTGTACATAGTGTACTTGCCATTCTCTGTCTTTTGATATAAAAATCGTCATGCTACGACAAAGTTTATTACACGAGTCCAGAATTTTCAGTACCACAGACGCTCCTTTTGCCCTTACATAGGCAATAACCTATACTCACGCTAGTCTGAGTCCAGGTCTATATTTATCAAATCCTCAAGATGGTGCTGAAGCATAATCCTATTACTTAGCGACTCTCTCTGGACAGGTTTTCCTTGCACACGCAGTAGCACAAAGGCCATATATGGCAGGACCAAATAGGGAATGCCTCTATCTGTAGTATGTGGTATAAGACCACACACCCAACAATCAGTAATGTTCAACTACTAACTGGTGTTGATGCAGAAACTGTTCAAAAGGAATTATCAGTAAATTCTGATCTCCTAACTATCCATGTTCAGGTAAAATCTGGACAGAATGCAAAGAAGTAGAAGTAGGAAGAGACATAGGTTGGGAAGTGGGTACAGATGTGAATTGGGCAGCAAAAACAATCCCACCCAAAAGACAATGCCATGTTTAAAAAACACTAGAAAACACGTCATTAAGAACATATAGACAAAGTAGTGACCGCTATTACAAATTAATCCTAATTTTCCACAACCCTAAGCAAAAAGTAAATCCTAAAATTATCTAGTACATTTTAGGTCTTCCTATGCATTTCTGTAATTCATTATATGTTCAAGTGAAACAGTGGTGACCCTCATTAATGCTCTGAGGTGAAAAGGGGATACTCTTTCACAGAAAATGGACTTTATTCTGCTTTTACTAAACAGAGTACTACTTTACAATAATGCCAGCAGAACAATAAAATCATTCTCCTAACACGTAGTCTATACAATCACACGGAAACCTCTTGTGAAACCAACTATGCCCAGAGTCTGTTCAAAAAGCCTCTCTGGCAGACTTCTTTTGTCCAATCAAGTCTGCTCCCGTTGTTGCATGGGCCTTTGGATTCAGGCCTCCCATGCTCTTGATGTTCAGTATCTGTTGGAGTGCCCTCCTGGCAAACACTCATAGCTCATTCACAAAGTCTCAATGTCTCAAGGCAGTGCACCGTATCTCTCCTCTGCGGCAGACACTACAGATATTGTGCGCTTCATTGGTCAATGGGGGTCCCCGCAAAGAACTAGTGTTGTGTGTAACACACACCAAAAGGAACAATGAAAAAGACAATAAAACTACTCAAAACACAATTAATTATGAGTAGATATTGCCCTTTATTTGACAATACCAAATTCCACTTGTAAAACATACATTGTATTTTGTAATAAATAGTAAGCCCCAGTCGGGTAGTGAAAGGAAGGGGGGGATGTGCTCAGGTAAGTGAAAAGTCATGAAAGAATAGAAATATTCAAGAAAATTGCAATAGCTAAAGTTTATATAAATTTTCAATTCAAAAAATATATATAGGACCCAAATGCTTTAAGGCCTTATTTGAAAACCATTCATTCAAGAACATTCCACGGCTATATACATGATTACAACAATTCATGGGCGTGTGCCGGATGTCCAAAAAATAAGAAAGCGTCGACGTTTCGACCCCTAGCCGTAGGTTACTTTTATTCCTATGAACGGGGTCTTCATCAGGACAGTGATAAAGGGAGGGATGTTGTGGGGCATTCGAATCTGAAATTTAAAAACCAACATTAGACCGATTCATTGCTGCGACCTGTGGCATGTCGTGATATTTAACATTCAATATAACGCAATTACCATGGTCTCATGAATACCAAGCTAAATAGTCAAGGTCTCACCAAAAAGTTAATCAATAATCATAATGGAGGAAACTGTGGAGGAGAAACTAACCAGCATTGCCTGAAACCAGGCGGTATAGTGATTTGTCAAAAGTTCAAAAATTGCTAAACGGTAGATAACTACTTGACATTCATAGTAGAAAGAACCGCTATTTTAATTTGTAAACCCACCGGGATTATATTCTCCTGAAGGTACCTAGTGAACAAATGCCCGTGCAGTCTTGTCCTAATAAGCTTCTTCTCTAATCTTTCTAATCTGGATATTTTATCATTCAAAGTGATATCAATCGTAGGTACTGATGTGGATAGAAAAGTAGCAGACAAATCTTTAGTAAGCTGGTTAATATACTCCTCAGTATAGGACAGTAACTCAGATTCCACCATGGTTTTTTAGAAAAATTAATTTCCAAAGAGGAACCTCGCAGGTCAGCACCTGCTCAGAAGACGATACTAAAAGGGGGGTTGAACCCATGCAGTCGCGGGGACCTGGGCGTTATGTGATATACTAGAAGGGGGGTCCCGCAAGGAACTAGTGTTGTGTGTAACACACACCAAAAGGAACAATGAAAAAGACAATTAAACTACTCAAAACACAATTAATTATGAATAGATATTGCCCTTTATTTGACAATACCAAATTCCACTTGTAAAACATACATTGTATTTTGTAATAAATAGTAAGCCCCAGTCGGGTAGTGAAAGGAAGGGGGGGATGTGCTCAGGTAAGTGAAAAATCATGAAAGAATAGAAATATTCAAGAAAATTGCAATAGCTAAAGTTTATATAAATTTTCAATTCAAAAAATATATATAGGACCCAAATGCTTTAAGGCCTTATTTGAAAACCATTCATTCAAGAACATTCCACGGCTATATACATGATTACAACAATTCATGGGCGTGTGCCGGATGTCCAAAAAATAAGAAGGCGTCGACGTTTCGACCCCTAGCCGTAGGTTACTTTTATTCCTATGAACGGGGTCTTCATCAGGACAGTGATAAAGGGAGGGATGTTGTGGGGCATTCGAATCTGAAATTTAAAAACCAACATTAGACCGATTCATTGCTGCGACCTGTGGCATGTCGTGATATTTAACATTCAATATAACGCAATTACCATGGTCTCATGAATACCAAGCTAAATAGTCAAGGTCTCACCAAAAAGTTAATCAATAATCATAATGGAGGAAACTGTGGAGGAGAAACTAACCAGCATTGCCTGAAACCAGGCGGTATAGTGATTTGTCAAAAGTTCAAAAATTGCTAAACGGTAGATAACTACTTGACATTCATAGTAGAAAGAACCGCTATTTTAATTTGTAAACCCACCGGGATTATATTCTCCTGAAGGTACCTAGTGAACAAATGCCCGTGCAGTCTTGTCCTAATAAGCTTCTTCTCTAATCTTTCTAATCTGGATATTTTATCATTCAAAGTGATATCAATCGTAGGTACTGATGTGGATAGAAAAGTAGCAGACAAATCTTTAGTAAGCTGGTTAATATACTCCTCAGTATAGGACAGTATCTCAGATTCCACCATGGTTTTTTAGAAAAATTAATTTCCAAAGAGGAACCTCGCAGGTCAGCACCTGCTCAGAAGACGATACTAAAAGGGGGGTTGAACCCATGCAGTCGCGGGGACCTGGGCGTTATGTGATATACTAGAAGGGGGGTCCCCGCAAGGAACTAGTGTTGTGTGTAACACACACCAAAAGGAACAATGAAAAAGACAATAAAACTACTCAAAACACAATTAATTATGAATAGATATTGCCCTTTATTTGACAATACCAAATTCCACTTGTAAAACATACATTGTATTTTGTAATAAATAGTAAGCCCCAGTCGGGTAGTGAAAGGAAGGGGGGGATGTGCTCAGGTAAGTGAAAAGTCATGAAAGAATAGAAATATTCAAGAAAATTGCAATAGCTAAAGTTTATATAAATTTTCAATTCAAAAAATATATATAGGACCCAAATGCTTTAAGGCCTTATTTGAAAACCATTCATTCAAGAACATTCCACGGCTATATAAATGATTACAACAATTCATGGGCGTGTGCCGGATGTCCAAAAAATAAGAAGGCGTCGACGTTTCGACCCCTAGCCGTAGGTTACTTTTATTCCTATGAACGGGGTCTTCATCAGGACAGTGATAAAGGGAGGGATGTTGTGGGGCATTCGAATCTGAAATTTAAAAACCAACATTAGACCGATTCATTGCTGCGACCTGTGGCATGTCGTGATATTTAACATTCAATATAACGCAATTACCATGGTCTCATGAATACCAAGCTAAATAGTCAAGGTCTCACCAAAAAGTTAATCAATAATCATAATGGAGGAAACTGTGGAGGAGAAACTAACCAGCATTGCCTGAAACCAGGCGGTATAGTGATTTGTCAAAAGTTCAAAAATTGCTAAACGGTAGATAACTACTTGACATTCATAGTAGAAAGAACCGCTATTTTAATTTGTAAACCCACCGGGATTATATTCTCCTGAAGGTACCTAGTGAACAAATGCCCGTGCAGTCTTGTCCTAATAAGCTTCTTCTCTAATCTTTCTAATCTGGATATTTTATCATTCAAAGTGATATCAATCGTAGGTACTGATGTGGATAGAAAAGTAGCAGACAAATCTTTAGTAAGCTGGTTAATATACTCCTCAGTATAGGACAGTAACTCAGATTCCACCATGGTTTTTTAGAAAAATTAATTTCCAAAGAGGAACCTCGCAGGTTCCCCGCAAGGAACTAGTGTTGTGTGTAACACACACCAAAAGGAACAATGAAAAAGACAATAAAACTACTCAAAACACAATTAATTATGAATAGATATTGCCCATTAATTGTGTTTTGAGTAGTTTTATTGTCTTTTTCATTGTTCCTTTTGGTGTGTTACACACAACACTAGTTCCTTGCGGGGACCCCCCTTCTAGTATATCACATAACGCCCAGGTCCCCGCGACTGCATGGGTTCAACCCCCCTTTTAGTATCGTCTTCTGAGCAGGTGCTGACCTGCGAGGTTCCTCTTTGGAAATTAATTTTTCTAAAAAACCATGGTGGAATCTGAGTTACTGTCCTATACTGAGGAGTATATTAACCAGCTTACTAAAGATTTGTCTGCTACTTTTCTATCCACATCAGTACCTACGATTGATATCACTTTGAATGATAAAATATCCAGATTAGAAAGATTAGAGAAGAAGCTTATTAGGACAAGACTGCACGGGCATTTGTTCACTAGGTACCTTCAGGAGAATATAATCCCGGTGGGTTTACAAATTAAAATAGCGGTTCTTTCTACTATGAATGTCAAGTAGTTATCTACCGTTTAGCAATTTTTGAACTTTTGACAAATCACTATACCGCCTGGTTTCAGCAATGCTGGTTAGTTTCTCCTCCACAGTTTCCTCCATTATGATTATTGATTAACTTTTTGGTGAGACCTTGACTATTTAGCTTGGTATTCATGAGACCATGGTAATTGCGTTATATTGAATGTTAAATATCACGACATGCCACAGGTCGCAGCAATGAATCGGTCTAATGTTGGTTTTTAAATTTCAGATTCGAATGCCCCACAACATCCCTCCCTTTATCACTGTCCTGATGAAGACCCCGTTCATAGGAATAAAAGTAACCTACGGCTAGGGGTCGAAACGTCGACGCCTTCTTATTTTTTGGACATCCGGCACACGCCCATGAATTGTTATAATCATGTATATAGCCGTGGAATGTTCTTGAATGAATGGTTTTCAAATAAGGCCTTAAAGCATTTGGGTCCTATATATATTTTTTGAATTGAAAATTTATATAAACTTTAGCTATTGCAATTTTCTTGAATTTTTCTATTCTTTCATGACTTTTCACTTACCTGAGCACATCCCCCCCTTCCTTTCACTACCCGACTGGGGCTTACTATTTATTACAAAATACAATGTATGTTTTACAAGTGGAATTTGGTATTGTCAAATAAAGGGCAATATCTATTCATAATTAATTGTGTTTTGAGTAGTTTTATTGTCTTTTTCATTGTTCCTTTTGGTGTGTGTTACACACAACACTAGTTCCTTGCGGGGACCCCCCTTCTAGTATATCACATAACGCCCAGGTCCCCGCGACTGCATGGGTTCAACCCCCCTTTTAGTATCGTCATTGGTCAATGGGCACAGATCATCTCGTGCAGACCCGGACCTTTCTCAGACTCCAACACTCATCATTCAGTGTCAGAGGACGCTCAGGCTGCTCTTTAATGGGCACCAGAATGGAGTGCCTTTTGCCGCTCTTGGATCCTCCGGTGCACTGCACTTCCGTTGAAGCAAGGGAAAAAGGGGTGCGTGGCCAACACTCAGGCCAAGGGGCTCAAGGGACTGCACACTGTCAGAGGTTAACCAGCACATAACAGGCGCTCTTTTGCACTGAAATCTCAAGGGACTGTGGCAAAACCAGCTCCTTTTTTTTTTTTTTTTTGTTGAACGCCTTCTGATGAAGCAAGTACGATGCTTTAAACAGTTCATTGTACCACAAGGGGACTGCAAACAGGTGGCCTGCGATCTTCAAAGGAGTGGCCACACGCCATGGGACAATTCTGTGTTGAAATACACTGTCATTCTCAAAGGCAATACAAAAACAAAGGCAATAGCAAAACAGTGCCTCTAGGCTCTTCAATTGGGTTTCCGTGTGAGAGCATATCTTTCATCATCATAGCGACATGGGAATTCTTATCTGAATGGATGTCCTCACACATAGTGGCATCGTCTAATTGGGTAAACACATTTTATCTCAATTATTACATACAAGTGTTCCTAAAATCCTCATCTAGAACATCTCAAAAGCGGGATCACATACAATAATCATAATAATTGTGCATCAGGTGGGACTATGCAATACAAAAGCTAATTATCAAGATGTGGAAACAAAAGACAAGAACTAGAGTCCTGGTATTTCCATTATTTATAATACATCTGGTCCATCAAAAATTAAAGCAGGAAAAAGGAACTAAAAACCAATTCTAGAATAGGCATTGAATTTAAAAAAAACGTAATGTGTCTCCTATTGAGGTGGAAAGTTTATCTTACTACAGTATTGAGTCAGTTAATCAGTCCTAACAGTCAGACTGGAAAAACATCAGAATAGGCCTAAAGAAAATTCTTAGAAACCAGTCTAGTTATGCAAAAGGGAATTATACATAAGATGGGGGTCCCATGGTACAATATTGAAAGTGTGAACCTGAACAATACGCTAATAATAATAAAAAGCTGACTGGTGAAAGGAATACGGAAAAGAGGAATGGGAGTAGAACACAGCTAAAATCCCCAATAACTAGGCACGATGTGCTTGGGTGATAGTTAGGCATGTGACACAATACCGCTGGCCCTCTGCACCAGATATGGTAATCTCAGCTAATGTTCCAGTTCCTTCTTCAGGAAAAAATGAAACCTGGTTTCTTTTACGGTCCAGAGCCATAGGAAGGCCACTTAGGAGCAGAATAAAACTGATTAATGTGATATAGGAATTAGGTCACCATGTACAAGAGTCACAAATCTATAATTTATCCTTACATCTAATCAGGATATATAATTTTAGGGCTGCCTGTTTCCTTACAGGAAAGGGCAGTATCGTGACTACAAATGACACAATTGGCTGTTTATTTTTTCTTCAATACTTATAGCCAAATTTGACATACACTGGTGAAGTGTTGTCTGTCTGGTTCACAATATGTAAAAAGAGAAATCATATCTGTGAATTTTAGTATCAGCGAAAATTTTACCCAACTGTTGACAGCGACACGTATCGTCATACATGTCACAACATACAACATAAAACTTAAGCAGCAACATACAACATAAAACATGCAAAAACGCACAAAACGTAAATAAATGAGCGGTGACATACTACCGTGTAAGGATACCCTTCTTTTTGACAGTAGATCCCCAATAGTGGGTATCTGCTGTCAAATACAACTTTCAGACACACAGAACCAGCAAGAACAATTCATTTAGTGGAGAGGTGTGGCTCACTGGTTAGAGGCGGCAGACCCGGAAGCAGAGAACGGCCCGGGACCAGGGTTCAATTCCCGACGCGGCAGGGTCGTGGACCAGGGTCAGCAGACTCGATAATTCTCGCCTCGGTGCCTACTCTAACCAGGGATCACACTTGGCAACTCTGGGCATTAGCTTGCCTCATCTCTACAACGGCCCCACACATTCGCCGGGGATGCCTGGTTTCACCTTGGAGATACCCAGTAGGGACCATCTCACAGGGATAGCCAGGACGGGTTCCCCAGCGGTCTACAGCGCCAGGACGCCTCAGGGCAGCAGTGCGCTTTACAAGACGCATACATTTACAAGACACATACATTTACATGATAGATCAAAATACACAAACATGAAAAACGCATGGACATTTCTTTTTAAAGGAGTTATGCAACAAAAAACCATCTCATTTCAATCAACCAAACTCACGTGTCTTGTGCCTTAAAAGCCCCCAACGCAATCCATGAATGATCTGTGAGCAGAAGCGAAAAGGAAAAAAAAATACACAGCACACAAAAGGGAGGAGACATTTCCGACACCAATTGTAACTTTTAAGCAGAAGACAAAACATGATACACATTAACAAACACAAAAATAAATTTCCATTTCTTAACTGTTACCATATTTTCAGTCACCTTGCAACATGAAGCCTTTTAACATGAAGCCTTTTTAACTTTTAGAGGTAAAATCCTTTCCCTGACACCCTAGAATTAGCCTCGTGCCACAATCTCCATTATATAAAAAAAAACTTCTTAATTGGCAAATCGTTCTTACTCATTCATGTAGGCTTCAAAATTTTAGTAAAAGGCTGCATCCTATTTTTTTGTCTAAGAGGTAATGCAACACTTAGTTTTCTGTAAAAATAAAAACGACTAGCAGACACATTTTTTTAGAGCAGAAATACAAATGTCATGATGTTGGGACTTTTAAAGAAACTTTCAAGAAACCTTTTTTATATTTCCCTTTGGAATTAAGTCTTTAACTTTAAACCAGAAATTTCACCTTTCAGAGGCCTGTTTAGCAACGTTATTCTGCATTTCACAGAGACAAGGCTCGAATTTAAAAGGTCACAATGTCAACATGACAAAGACAGAAAGCCTACTACATTTACTGTGAAGTGTTCACACATACCAGTTTTTAGAACAAATGCTTGCTACCACCCTATACAATGGTACTCATTTTAGCACCCTAACATTGATGAACGTCTGAAATGGGCCCCGCTAAATTTAGAACCTTCAACCCTGATATTAAACACAAAGTTCTGCACAGGGCACATTGGCTCGCCGAGCTATGAAAAACAACCTCAATAACATCCCACAAGTTTGTATTATGCACAAATGTATGCGTTTACTGAAGCCAGAGACACTTTCACTTTAAATGACAAGAATCTGTGTTAAAAAAAAATTAACTCAATTTCGACTTTTATCTTCGGGGCACTTAAAAATAAATATCGTATAATTGTTTTACATATTAATCATCCTCTGGATGTTCTTTACACGTTACAGATATAGACATTAGTCATATCTCATGTAAATCCTTGGAAAAATGAGTTTTGTCCGCATTACATATTGGACTAATTGTCTGTGTATTTTAATCAGTTGTTTTAGCTGTGATAAAAGATCTGGTACAGACATTTTTTCAATGTCTGGATGAGGTGTGTATCCGGCTAGAACCGGCCACGTTGCTCCTGGTCTACCTAGTGGACCGAGCCTGGTGATGTGATTATTATGTTTTAGGGCGCCATTAAACCAGAGCAGGTGCTCTTGGTATTTCATTGGTATTTCCACCTCCTCGAAAGGAGTGTACTCATTTGGAGGTTCCTCTATTTTGTAATAGTGGAATTCCTTTGTTACAGCGTTTGCTGCTGGAAAGTTTATCCATGAATAGAATACCTCTGTCTGCCGACATTCGTGTGCCTCAATTAGGAATATGACTGTACCACCTCTCGATGTCAGTCCATTTTCTATAAGTTTTAAAGTTATAGTTTTTCTTATGTTGACCGGGATGAGTATTGCGTCCGGTTCCGTTTGCAGGAGACTATTGTCATCCGCTAGGAGTTGAGCTGCTACTCTAACTGTCTCCCTTTCTACTTCACTGTCTGACATTTCACTGACAGGAAGGTTTTTTGTTTATTTGCAGATCAGGTTTCTACGGAAACAGAGATTAGATGCACAATATTTTGGAACAGTGTATCCTTCAACGTTGAATAAACCAAGAACCATACATAGGAGTCTCCTCCTACTAAGTTTGGCGGATTTAACCTTTCACCCACTCCAGACGTCTTTGGAGTTTTATGGGGAAAAAAGGGTCTGTGTGAAAAAGCACGACTGAGTTACTCTAATGCCTTGCGTTAGATTTATCGCCTATCCAAACCGTTGGGCGCCATGTAGTGTAGTTCCTTTTTTTCTCAATAGGCTCTGCGCATTGGAATAATATCTTCAATAGTATAGACGTAGGACTGAGGTTAACTAGGTCTTCTACTGACGATATTAGACTCAATGTTTTGTGTGCCAGCTAGCTCAGAATTCACTAGAAACTTTCTCGAATAGGCAAGGAGGAGTTTAACCTCCCTGGATAGACAAGAAGGGATTTAGTTTCTGACAACCATAGAACATGACAACTTTGCTCCCCCTAATCAAGAGTATATCTCTAGAGTCGTGTGAAAACAAAAGACAACTATTTCACTCAGTCAGTACGTGCATTCTTAGTCTCACCAGATTGTAGAGAAAAGAAAGAGACGGGCGTGTTCAATAAAAAGGTGTTATTTATTGATCAGTCTCTTTTCTCATACAAGAGAAATGAATCGCTATGATTGCAATACTTAAGGTTAAGTAAAGTGCATACAGTAAAAGCAGGATTATAAAATAATACTGTAAAAGCATTGATATGGTTTCTTAGCCATATGATACTTTAAAATGGATAAAAGATATACATACATATATACATTGACTGATCGTACTCAACTGGTGCTTCTAACTACGCCTACCCCGGTGTACCTGACCTAAGCCTAATACGTGGGCGGGAGTAAATAAGTAGCAGTTTAAGTTAAGTTTGTTTTGCCAAGGATCTGACTCAAGAATTCTCTGTAAGGTGTTAGTCAGTTCAGTACCTGGGATTTAGAAGGCTGGAGGGCTGGTATCTCTGTCTCAGGACTCGATATCCCAGTTACCCGCGAGGGCGGCTGGAAACGCCGGAGGCTGGATTTCTCGGCAGGAGAAAAGACAGCGCCTCTCTGCGCGTCAAAAGGGAGGGGCAGCGTCCGTGGGCTTTCTGCATCAGCTGGGCTCTCCGGCAAGTAGCGCTGCTCCAAGCTCGTCACCACCGTGTCTTTGCTTAGGGCAATGTCGGTATTATTTATACCTGAAAGGTGCCGAGTTTGACGTAAGGATGGACATAAATACGTCAATAAGGATGTCATAAGAACTGGTCGTTCTTACATTTTTTACTGGAGTTCTCGGCTGAATCAAAACAATAGCTGCGGGGGATTTCCCAGGTCTGCTGGAGGTTTGATTTGTTTTGAGAACTCGGTATGCTTTCTAGGGGGGCTGGAGGAATAGTGCTTGCCTAATGTGATAGCATGCACTATGACCTAATCAGAAAACGGGTTTCTGTGCCGTTGTATGGCCATTAGTGATTTATTAACCGGACAAGGGTCAGAAATAGGAGTATCGATACAGATCCCTAGATATACATATTACATGCCAAGTTTAGTTATTGGGCCTGTATGTTCACAGGCAATGTTGTTTGAATATAATTGGTACCATCTCATATAAACTGTATCCAAAATGTATGCTTCGAGCACCGCCCGCTATGTACCGTTAAAGTCACTAAAATGTATTAATAATAAAAAAAGACTGCCCTTCATATATCTACACTTATTTCTTGCACTTTCATCTCTGCAGGTAAAACTTCAAGAGTGGCTGCATCTTCTGAAGAAAGAGGAAACATATGTTCAGGAGTCTAAAGTTAAGGAAGAGGAACAATATAAAACCATGAGGGTGAGTGGCTGAAGTGAGTGCTGTGTCTCTGTGTGTCTGTGTATGTCCCTGCCCATGTCTTTTTGTGATCTCTTAGAGTTCAAGAACACAGAGGCTGATGAGTCACCCTACAAACTGTGTCATGGTCCCCAGCAAATGAATATACTGACAGGAGTCACTGCACTTGGATATTGGGAAAGCATTCTGTGGTAAATAAATAATTAATTACCGGTTCTATTTTTGACTATAACTAATAAACAGGTAGCTCAATAAATAAGAGTCAAGATTCGAGGTAGCTGGAGTTGACAGGCTTTAATTAAGCATAAAGGACTGGAACAGGACAGCCTGTACGGGAATGGGATGGCAGGGCCCGGCAGCTGCCGGGGGCAGGATCTGGGAATGGCTAGCAAACTTTAATAACAGTGCACAATATTTATAGTTAAACAAAATACATTACATTCAATACAGGGGGCGTAGCAGTAGGCGGAGTTTGTAGCAGTCGCGAAAGATAAGGCATAAAGTGGGTGTAACAAGAGGTGTGTACAGGGCGTATACATAGACATGTGATGCAAACGTAACAGAATATGTCATAAAAAAGGGGCGGAAACATGGAGGGGGCTACCTGAGCAGCTGGAACCTTTAACCTAGTGGTGCGCGCAAACTGACAATGACGTGTTACCAGGGAGAACTGGGGGGCTCTGACTTCTGTGCTAGAAGAGGAGACGAAAGTCTGGAGTGTCAGAGCGACATGTACCTAAAGCCTATCTAGTATCTCGTGTTTATAGTACATGTTGATAGAATCCAAAAGTTATCAGGGTAAAGGCTAACAGACACTAAGACTGGTGCATGCATTATTCTACATGTAGTACGTGTGCTAGGAATATTCTATGAATATGAATACAGTATTTCTCTTACATGGAGACATAAAGGCTAGACCATGACGGAAACTATTGATGCGATTCAGTAGCTTAGGAATGCAGAGAAGGAGGGCTGGACTGATAACTAGAATCATAACATACTCTTGGCAGACTGTGAGGCAGAGCCAGGCCGAGCCGGGCACTGCGAGGCATGAAAGTAAGTGAAGGGTCAGGGATACAGGTGGGGGCTGTATCGCTCCTTGGGGAGTGTTCAGGAGACAGGAGCTGAATCTGAGTCCGGGCCCTTTTGAGGCCTAGAAACGGGGACAATTCAATGAATTAACGTGCACACTGTAAAACGTGGCAACGTAGCTTTACGTAGGCCTGATATTCGTTATATTCACGAAAACTGGAAACTGGCATACTAGAGATGGACACAACTGTAATTGCGTCTTTAATCGATCAGAGGGGAATACATGCATATCGATCATGCACATATGACATAACATGGGGAACACGTAGGCACATATGACATGGCAAAATTTACTTTTCCACATTCCCTCCTTGTGCCCTACGTTTCCATCAGGAAACATCTATATTCATGATACCATCTATCATTTCATATAGCATCATTTGCTCGTCTCGAATTGTCTTGGAACGGGACTTAGGACTAGGAATACAAGAGGTAGCACAAATGCCGCAAATCGCAGGGCCACATTGTATACAGAGGCAGCAACTGAATATGATCATTACTGCAATACCTAGGAATGACAATACTTTCCATCCCCAAGCAGATATGATATCCCAGAGCCAACCGGACCATGTCCAGGTGCCTGGATTCTGGTGTAACTGATGGGCAATTTTATAAAGTCTGGTTATAGCTGAATAAACAGACGGCGCGTTATTAGGAATGAAAATGCAGCAACTAGATCCGATGACTCTACATGCTCCTCCTCTATCGGCCAGTATGACGTCAAGAACGAGACGATTTTGGAGCACGACAAATCTCATAGCAGATTGCTCTTTGGTTAAGTTACCTAGAGCAGAAGTAGTCTCATTCACTACTGCTTCAAGGGTTCTGGTTAATCTACGTATTAGCTTACTATTCTGGACAGGGCCTATAAAGAAGAAGAAACCTTTATTGAAATCGGTATACTGTTCTAGAGCAGTTACAGTTTGATCGACAATTGGGGACTCAATCTCCCTTCTATGTCTGACGTGTACTAGATGCGTGTTTCTATGATAATCAGATGGGGCTAGAAAAACTGGTGGCAGTAGGAAGGCAATGTAACATGTTCCATCCCAATCGAGGGGCAGACGAACATATGCGGTCTGACCACAAACAAAATAAGAATGACGTGAGGCTTTGAAAATAGATTTCCCACTGTCACTATACTCGACAGTAGTAGTACAATCACTATGTCCTACATGTGCGGAACCATTCTTTCTGACACATAATTCGCCTTTGACTGGTAGTACTGAAATAGCAGGTAAGTCTGGAGTAGTATCAGACTGAACATTCAGGATCATAAAATTCGAAGAATAATTACCTAAATTATAAACTTCATTTTCTAGATCTAACCCTGTTATATGGGGGAGACCTTGCCTGTCTGGAAAACATGTTCTATTCAGAAGGGACATATCATTGGAGGATGATGTTAACATGGACCATGCTCCACACGAACCATTATGTGAAAACGGATAAGGAAAGAGTGGCAGAACTCCCTTCGGTGTCTGGAAAGGGGGGAGTCGACCACACACCCAACAATTAGTGGCATTGCTGGTCTGGTGTGAATAGTGTAACATTCAGAGGAATGTATTATTACGCATAGCAAGACGATAGGATAGCTCGTGAGGAGGCAGATCACTAAATGTGTGCTCTACTGTAGCATTAGCAAACTTATTTACATGAGAAATTGGAAAACATAAATGCAATGCATAACTTGTGCAGGTAACCATCAAACTTAGAAACAATAAGAAACTTAGAAAAACGATACATCGGATAGAGTTTTGACTAACTCTCTCACTATGGGGGTCTATCTCATACATGTCAGATACCTGTCTAACCGTTTCACCCGAGAGGGACTTAGACAATTAAACTGGCTGACTTATTTTACTAGACCTGAGTTTCTTTTTATACTCCTGTTGCGGAGTTTCCTCTAACAGGGGAGGCTTGAGTTCAGAGTTTGTTTTTAGGCAGTCTTTAGGAGGAAGGTAGTCCTTGGCAAATGTTTTTACACGCACTCCATGGAACTTCTTTATGTGGGACAGGCGGACCCATCCTTTTCTCCCCTCTAGTTTGGCCGCAGTCCTTGTTGTAAGTAAGACCATACGAGGCTCCTTCCAACGGGGCTCCAGCGGACTTGAACGATCAAAATTTCGGACCTATACGAGGTTTCCTGGAACGATTTCATGCGGTTTCACCTCGGTATTGTCTGGAAATGCAGTGGCAACCTGTGAACGACAAGAGTGTAGGGCAGACATCAAGGAAGCTAGGTAATCTGTCAACATATTGCTGGAAACATCTGTAATACTGCGGGGTCTAGGTGTACCCCACATGTTTGGGGGGCGGCCGAATACGACCTCATAAGGGGACAGACCTGATCTGGAATGTGCGACCATTCTCATGTAGAATAAAGCAACTGGCAGGGCAACTAGCCAGTCTACACCTTTCTCTTGACATATCTTGGCAATACAGATTTTCAGGGTCTGATTATGTCTCTCTACGAGACCGGCTGCTTCAGGATGGCGCACACAATGGAACTTCCACTGGTACCCTAACAAAAGGGAAACATGTTTCATTAACTCAGATGAGAATGGCTGGCCGTTATCAGAATACACGACCCTAGGGAGTCCATAACGGGGGAAGAATTCACGAACCAACTGCTTGGCAGTGGTCGCTGCTGTGTAATCTGGAACTGGATATGCTTCTGTCCACCTGGACAAAGCGCATACAACTACAAGGACATACTTGAAACCTCAACATCGCTCCATCTGAATATAATCCATCTGGAGGACTTCAAAAGGGTGGTCAGGGGGCTGGAATCCACCTTGTTCCACCGGGACACTTTTACCTGGATTGAACTGACAACATATCATACAAGTACGGACTTTCTGCTTGGCTGCAGCTCGTAAGTGCTTGTTGAACCAAAGGTTCTAGATACTGTCTAACATGGCTTTTTCTCCTAGATGTGCTGGACTATGTGCGGTATTGATAATGACTTGAACCATAGAGTCGGGGAGAAACCATGTGGCTTTTCCCTTCGTCACCCATCCCTGATCTGTCTGGACCCCTCCTTGTTCGGACCATTTCTTGATTTCTTCAAGAGTAGCATGTAACTGTATGTCTATGACATCTTGTGTAGGGTCCTTAACCGTCATACATGTAGTCTGTTCTGGAATGGATGTCTGTGTCTTGTTAACTGGAATGTCTGGTGTCTGAGCTGTAAGCTTGGCTGTTCGATCTGCTAGATCATTACCTTGGGAAATGATGTCAGTAACTTTCGTATGTGCCTTGCACTTCATAATAGCGATAGATGTCGGTAAATGTATTGCATCTAACAGAGCTTGAATGAGGAGACCATGCTGAATCTTGGTTCCATGAGAAGTCATGAAACCTCTTTCCTGCCAGAGCACTCCGAAGTCGTGTACAACTCCGAATGCGTAACGTGAATCTGTATATATGTTCACTTTCAGGTTCTTGGCACGTATGCAGGCTTGGGTCAGAGCGACTAGCTCTGCTGCTTGAGCAGACAGGGTGTCAATACGGTGTGTTTCAATAACTTCGGTGTCAGTAGTCACTGCATACGCGGCTACTAGTTCTCCTGTACTAGTTCTCATACATGAACCATCCACATAAAGTGTCAGGTCGGGATTAGGTAATGCAATGTCTGTCAGGTCTTGTCTTGGTTTTGTCATAGTGTTAACAACTTCCACACAGTCATGTGTGGCAGGATTTGAAGTAACTGACGGTAATAGAGTAGCAGGATTTAGAACGTTGCAGCGTCTGATTTCTATGTGTGGCTGGAACAGTGTCAGTTCATAACCTGTTAAACGTGCAATTGTCAAGTGCTGAGTCTGTGTTCGGTTTAAAAGAACTTCCACGGAATGTGGAACTTGTACTGTCAGGGAGTGTCCTAATACTATGGAATCACTTTGTCTGATTGCTAGAGCTGTGGCTGCAACTGACTTGAGGCACGCAGGCAGAGCCTGGGCTACTGGATCTAGTGTGCTCGAAAAATAAGCACAAGGCTTGTACTGTCCTGCTTGATCTTGTGTGAGAACAGATAATGCAGTACCATTACGTTCTGTGACAAAAAGTGTAAAAGGCTTACTGTAGTTCGGTGTAGCTAGAACAGGTGCTTGGCATAAGGCTTTCTTTAACTCATTAAAACTAAGTGTATGTTCCTGGGTCCAAGGGAGGACAGTCGATACGGCTGCCTCCTGTGTCGTTAACTGTATCAGTGGCTTGGCTAGAAATGCATACTGAGGAATCCATTGTCTGCAATAAGAAGTGAGGCCAATAAAAGCACGTACCTCCTTCTGTGTCTTGGGCTGTGGAAGACTCGCTATTAACTGGATACGGTCTGGTGTCAACTGCCTACCCCACTTGGACAGTGAGTGGCCTAAGTAGATCACTTGCTGGACACAGAATTGAAGCTTCGAAGGGGACACCTTGTGCCCCATCTCGGCTAGGAAATACAGAACTGTAAGTGACGCACGCTCGCAGTCACGTTCAGAACGGGCTGTGATCAGTAGATCATCGACATACTGGAGCAGGGCAGTGTCAGCTGGCATGTGAATATTGTCTAGTTGTCTTTTAAGTGCTTGACTGTAAATACTAGGACTTTCTGTGAAACCTTGAGGAGCTCGTGTGAATTTATAGCTCCTTCCATTTAAACAAAAACCGAAAAGGTACTGGCTGTCTGGATGAATGGGAACACTGAAAAATGCATTCTTGAGGTCTATTACAGTAAAAAATGTAGCTTCGGGATCTATAGCTGTCAATAAGGAAGAAATATCTGGGACTACTGGATACTGGGGTATGATACATTTATTAAGTTCTCGAAGGTCAATCACTAATCGATATACTGGAGGTGCATTTGGATCAGTACGTTTCATGACTGGAATGATAGGAGAATTACATACATTGGAGTCAGTTTCTACAACCACTCCTTGAGCAATGAGCTCGTCAATAATTTTGGATAAGGCTGCTACAGCCTCAGGTGGCAATTTGTACTGTCTGATTCGTGGCAGGACAACACCTTGTTTCAGAGTCACACGATGGGGTGTGATTTGCATAAAACCTACATCAGTTGGACCTTGCGCCCATAAATGCTGCGGTACATTGGACAATCTTGGATCAAAATCGCGTAATACATAGTGCCCTTTAAAGTCTCTCAAAAACAATCGGACTCCTTCTGGAGAACAGCAAATTACTGCACCTAATTCTTTCAATGTTTTAATGCCTAACAAATTTTCTGGACATGATTTCGTAAGTAATAAATCAGTAGTTCGGGACAATGAACCAACTTCTAGAGTAACTGGCTTTGATATCTCGTTTACAATAGGCTTTCCTGAAAATCCAAGGGAAACATTTCTAGTGCCTGAGAGCGGAGCCCCTGGAACCTCGTCATGACTGATAGTAGTCCTACTTGCCCCTGTATCAATCAGAAACTTTCTGTCTTTCCCTAATACTTGACTGTGTACATAGGGACCCTCTTGATCTACAGGTATCTCGATGAGAGGCAAGCCTACCTCCCTCTCTAGGCTGTTTCATGAATACGGTTGATACTCTGGATACTCTGTCTGGGCATACTGGTACATCTGCTGTGTAACATGCTGTGTTGCAGCGATAGGCTGCGGTGCTGGAGCTGTCTGTTGTGCATTCTGTGGTGACTGAGAAGTCTGCGAAACTTGTTCTTGTCTAGGCGGACGTGGCCTTTCTTTAGTCTTACCAGTGGCTATGTTGTGTTTCAGAACTGCACACTCGTTTATAAAATGACCTGGCTGTTTACAATAATTGCATGTCCCTTTAACGGGAGCTGCATAATGACTGGCTTGATTCGGACCCCTCTTCTGACTGTCTTGTGGAACAGATTGTGCAACTAATACTTTCATTTTCGTATCTTTCATACGTTTCCTTTCGTGTTCTTGCTCTTCCCTGATTCTATTCTGGTGATACTGGAGCATTTGGAGCATTTGGGACGGGGTATTAGCTTGCCAGGTACTTTCGACTTTCAAAACTCGATTTTTAACTTGTGGACTTGAATTCTCGACTAGTTTAGTAACAAAAAGATGAGGGTATGACTCACTACCTGTCTTCAAACCACTGTTAATTATAAAACATTTTTCAAATCTAGAATAAAAATCACTAGTGTCTTCATCTAGTTTCTGTTTACAAGCTGAGATTGCATCCCAATCTTCCTTTTTCGTGGCTAATAATCTTGGCAAAACCTGAATCAATAACTCGGGCAATTCTTTACATTTATCCCCAAGACCGGTACCTGGTACTCGTGCATTATCTTCAGCTTCTAGAGCTGTCCAATCTATCTTTTTCTCTCCCACCTCCCATTCTTTTTCCTTGAGTTTTTCATATACCCCTGCGGGCAACAGGACCTTTAACATTTTAATAATATCTGGATACGTGTACTCTCCCATACGGAGCATGTCTTTTAATTCTCGATGGAACCCTGCTGGATCTTTGTCGTGACAGGGAATTAACTTCTTCATCTCTAAGAGTTCCATCTTTGTGATAGGAGTGTAAACAAATACTCGTTCTAGATCGCCACCCGCTGTCCTAACTGGGTGTACTTCTCGTAACGGATGCTGTCTATCTATGAAAAATGGTTTACTTTCTGGAGGTGAGACGTGAACAAATTGCGGATTCAGAAACGTTCTATATTTGTGGCGCTGTTCTAGAATGACACTAATTAAATCGGTACCTAAACCTCTCCATCTATACTGGAGTAACTCGTTCAGAACATCATGTAACGGACCTGGATCAGAATGCTGTCCCTCATACAGTGTAATGAGGTGCTGGATCATATACATACCCACCAGTCGCTGTTCGGCTGGGGGCAGTTTCAGAAACATTTGTGCCACTATTTCGTCTGGAAAAGTGGTAGAATCAGTAATCCATCGGACTGCTGATCGGGCTAATTCTTGTTCATGCATGGTACTAAGTTCACTATAACCGATTCGTGATTTCAGAATGTGATCGGTAGCTTGAAATACTTGCTCGAGAGAACCTTGTTCTGGTGCTGGAGGAGGAAAAACTTTCTTGTGTTCTAGGCGTGAATGTCGGTCGGGAAGTCTAGTTCTACCTACATACGCTATTCTGGTGGGATTCTCGTCGTCTACCTCTTCGGTAGAAGAGTTGTCTTCTTTCTCGCTTACTTGTGCTGCTTTGCGTTTCTCGTGAAACCTTATTATTTCCTTACGAATTTTCTTGTACATACTTTCTATACTACTGAGTGTCTTGTGTCTACCCTCAGCTATATTATCACTCCACCTTGTCAGAACTTTCATTTCGGTCGGATCTTTAGTCGGACAATCTTGTTCCCTTATTAAACAATTGATTAGAAACTTTAATAGCATGAGCTGGGTCTCAGCTTTTCTTAGAGACATGATTTCGCCAATACTTTCTGGATCGTCTCCTGTACGGATGAAACGATGTATTCTGTCTAGATCTTCTTTCATATTCGGTAGGGTGTCCAAATACTCGGTCACCCGTCTTACACGCAATGAATATATAACCATATTATCATCGCCTGGGACTGGATCATAATGGCATTCGGTAAGAGCTCGCTTGATATCTGCAACGGACTGATATTTGGGCGTACGCTGTAACGCACGTTCATGTAACTCGACTAATGTTACACGTTTGTGTGGCGGCGGGGTACCAGGAGGACCTCCCCCCGCGGCCCCTAAACTGGAATCGTCGACGGATACTCTTCGTGCTGGCAGAGTGACTGATGTAGCGGGAACTTGTACTACGGGCTGGACCGGGGGTACCGTAACAGGTGCTGTAACAGGTGCCCCGGTGGCTGGAGGAACAGGAATTACATTATTTACGGGAGCTGGCGGAACAGGATTTGCATATTCTGGGACTGTGTCGTCCAAGTAGGACGAGAGAAAAATATCAGCTGCGGTCGGTTTGTGACGTAGCTTAATCGGAACTAATGGCGGCGGAAAATTACATGGTGCTTCCGGGGTTGCTTTTGGCAAACCCTCGGCAAGAAGAGGATACATACCCTTAATGAGGGCATTTCTCTGTCTGTCTGACTGATCGGCTTTAACTCGTTCACCTATTTCGATTAATTCCCTTTCTTGGGCTCTTTCTGAGGATTCTCTACTTAATTCTGACTTTCTGATTTCT
The DNA here is from genome assembly GCF_964261635.1 of Lissotriton helveticus. Taxonomy (NCBI): domain Eukaryota; kingdom Metazoa; phylum Chordata; class Amphibia; order Caudata; family Salamandridae; genus Lissotriton; species Lissotriton helveticus. The sequence continues at coordinate 43,151,617 of NC_136065.1, forward strand.
TTCTCTGTTCTTTTATGAGATTCTTTGCGCCATAACTCGATGGCATCTTTCTGTGACTGTCTGGATTTCTTTTTCCATAATGCTTCTTCTACTCGCATGATGCACTCGGCATCCCACGTACCTGATACAGGCCATCTATATTTCTCTTCTAGATCTTTAGTATACTCGACCCATAAACCTAGATATAATATGGCACTTATGCCATGTTTATGATACATAAAATGACCTGGACTGTCCCTAGGCGGGACAGGAACTGCTTCCTCGAGCAGACCTTTTCTAGTTTTTAACTGACGTAACTTCGAGAACAGAGGCATGACTAGACTGGAGTCTAGAAATAATACAATACACAATAAACACAATAATTAAAAACAAATCATTCATACCACGACATTGAAAACACATGGAACAACATTTAAAAATAACGGTTAGGACAGAATACTACCTGGAATACTGAAAACAGAACACATGGATTTCTCGAGAACAGAACTGACTAGAATTACTAGATGCACTGCTGAAACAGTACGAAACTTACCGGTCCCATAAAGAGACACGTCAGGACCCGCATCCACCTAGGTGGACACTTCGTGTTGGATCTGTGTACCCAAACCCACGGACCAGAGACAAATTAATTGACCCTGTCTAGATACTACCCCAGCAACGGTACTCACCGGGCAGCAAGAACGGAAGGCCTCGGACTGGACTGGACTGCTACGACGACGGACGGACGAACTTCGGACTTCAGTTACAGGTGGGCCTCCGGATACCTCGGACCTTGGACTCTCGGCTTGGGCTCTGGTCGGGACTCGCCGCGTTCCTCCACCGCCTCGTCTGGATGCTGGACCGCAACCTCCGTCTCCTCCGTGGGCCTGAGGGATACTTGAAGCAGAAATATCTGCACGTGCACGGTATGGTTCCGTCACGGCTGCAGAGGATCAGGGGGCCTGCGTGGCTTCTCCGGCGCGTGGGGAAAGGGCAAGTCCCTATTCGGGCGCCATTATGTGGTAAATAAATAATTAATTACCGGTTCTATTTTTGACTATAACTAATAAACAGGTAGCTCAATAAATAAGAGTCAAGATTCGAGGTAGCTGGAGTTGACAGGCTTTAATTAAGCATAAAGGACTGGAACAGGACAGCCTGTACGGGAATGGGATGGCAGGGCCCGGCAGCTGCCGGGGGCAGGATCTGGGAATGGCTAGCAAACTTTAATAACAGTGCACAATATTTATAGTTAAACAAAATACATTACATTCAATACAGGGGGCGTAGCAGTAGGCGGAGTTTGTAGCAGTCGCGAAAGATAAGGCATAAAGTGGGTGTAACAAGAGGTGTGTACAGGGCGTATACATAGACATGTGATGCAAACGTAACAGAATATGTCATAAAAAAGGGGCGGAAACATGGAGGGGGCTACCTGAGCAGCTGGGACCTTTAACCTAGTGGTGCGCGCAAACTGACAATGACGTGTTACCAGGGAGAACTGGGGGGCTCTGACTTCTGTGCTAGAAGAGGAGACGAAAGTCTGGAGTGTCAGAGCGACATGTACCTAAAGCCTATCTAGTATCTCGTGTTTATAGTACATGTTGATAGAATCCAAAAGTTATCAGGGTAAAGGCTAACAGACATTAAGACTGGTGCATGCATTATTCTACATGTAGTACGTGTGCTAGGAATATTCTATGAATATGAATACAGTATTTCTCTTACATGGAGACATAAAGGCTAGACCATGACGGAAACTATTGATGCGATTCAGTAGCTTAGGAATGCAGAGAAGGAGGGCTGGACTGATAACTAGAATCATAACATACTCTTGGCAGACTGGGAGGCAGAGCCAGGCCGAGCCGGGCACTGCGAGGCATGAAAGTTAGTGAAGGGTCAGGGATACAGGTGGGGGCTGTATCGCTCCTTGGGGAGTGTTCAGGAGACAGGAGCTGAATCTGAGTCCGGGCCCTTTTGAGGCCTAGAAACGGGGACAATTCAATGAATTAACGTGCACACTGTAAAACGTGGCAACGTAGCTTTACATAGGCCTGATATTCGTTATATTCACGAAAACTGGAAACTGGCATACTAGAGATGGACACAACTGTAATTGCGTCTTTAATCGATCAGAGGGGAATACATGCATATCGATCATGCACATATGACATAACATGGGGAACACGTAGGCACATATGACATGGCAAAATTTACTTCTCCACAATTCGGCCAAGGGTTCATCCTAAAAAAATCATAAAATCAAGAATTACTCTTCTGATACTAAGGTAGTTCTCTCACACTGTGTGTGTTAGAGTATGTGCACAGGTGTGGCATTATCTGACTGTGAGTATGTGCCAGTGTGTGTTTGTGTGTGTGTGCGAGTTCATGTGTGTGTGCGTGCATGTTCACACTTAGACACGTGTCTAAGTATTTGTTCAAGTATGGATGGCCCTGGAGTTATCTGATGGAGTGCATGCATGTCTGAGCATCTCTATATCTGTCTGTTTTTTGGGCTTGAATTAGTGCTTGTGTGTGTCTGCATATGCATATATAGGTTTTGAGACACAGAGTATGCAAATACATGTGTGTGTCTATGTGCATGTGTGGTTGAGAGTTGTGTATGCCTTAGTCTGTGGGTTTGTACTTACGTATGTGGATGTTTCTATGAGTTTGTGTATCACAAGGTGGGATATATGCATACGTCTGGAGTTGCACAACCATGAGATTTTATATGCATCTTTGTGTGAGTATATATATATGGTGTAAGCCCCTTCCTAAACAAAGGTTTTATCAGTGTAATCATGCTATGGTATTGTAGATACATCAACAAACCACAGAACATCCAAGAGAGTTCATCTAAGTAAAAAACAATGATCAACCACAGTACATCAGAGTACACCCGCTCACTATATCTATGATCCAACAAGATAGTGAGACAAAAAATGGTGGAGATTCTTCCACAAGATGCGTTCCAATTGTCCTTGTCAAGTGTCCTTTCAATAAAGTTTCAAGCACCACCCAGAATCAGGTCTTTTCCGTTTAACTTTTATTTACTATTTTCCAAACACACGAAGAACAACAGCAGCAAACGCGCGTTTCGCCCACTGAGCTTTTGCAAGGCTCGATATGCATGTTGGATCATAGATATAATGATCAGGTGTGCTCTGATGTACTGTGGTTGATCATTGTTCTAGACTTTGCAGTCCTAGAGATAAAAATACCCTGGTGGGTGGGTATTACAACATCATATGAGCACCCCTTAGTGGTACGATTGAAAATCAACACCTAGACTTAGTATGTCAATAGATGTGCAGATCAATAAGCAAACCCACAAAATTCTTTGGATGTGATCAGTAATAAAACAAGCATGGAAGCTGCAACATTGTGTACATGAGTTTTAACCCAAGAATAGTTCATCTAAACCAAATGCCCTCTAAACTTAGCACGTTTGGGGACATTTACATTCCCTTCTTCAGGACATATGCATTTCTAATTCTAGAAATGAAATGGGCACAGCTCAGCTTCAGCCTCTGAGCTTGGACATTCTCTGTTTTGCTCAATCATCATTGTAAGATTTTCCTGCAACAGTCTTATTAAAGCGGCCATAGTTTGACGTGTCAGTTTTTGTGGCTTCATTAGACCTTTCTTACAGGGATACGCCATAGCTGACTGGAATGTCCCAGGATATCTAGTGCACCTAGCTCTGCCTCAGGATGGGAGAAGGGGCAGGCCAGTAATGTGGAAGCCCCTTCAACAGTGGTGCACATTTATCACCACTCTAACAATGCCATTGGTTGTGATATTTAAGTATTCAACAGGGGGTGCCTGTAGAGATATTTAACAAGGGTGTCATTGCCATAAACCTTTCATGGTATCTGATAAATCCTCCTACACTTTTCATGAAGTGTTTCTCCTAATGTGCACTCTTCATTCTTTAGTGGTTGTTACCTCACTTATCGCTATACCCCTGATAGTATTGATAGCTGAGTGCCCGTTAATTGCTGTAAAACCCTGTGCACCAGATCC